>NW_005842020.1:627524-685989 GCF_000455745.1 Alligator sinensis | reverse complement strand
TCTCCTTTTAAAGATTTTCCATTCTCTACTCCCTCCCTCCACAATCAGACCCAGCCTTAGGAGAAATGGCAGACTAAGCAAACTTGTATTTTAGTCCCTCCCCACACAGGACCTCCCTCTCAAGTCAGTGGCACTCCCGCAGGCAGAGGCAGGCAGGCAGGGGTGCAAGATGTAGTCTGGTAGGGAGATATAGCAACATGGTATGCCAGGCAAGCAGGTGGGCACGCACCACTGCTGCTGCCCACACTGCTGAGCCCAGCTCCTCCTGAGCAGCGGCTTGAGGCAGAGGGCAGGCTGGGCTGGGTATTTCTCCTCCTGCCTGGGGTAGGGATTGGCCAGGGCAGGCCAGGGAAGAGCAGGGGGAAAGCTCCTCCCTGGCCTGCCTTGGGGGAAAGCTGTAAGTGCAGGCTGCTCATATTTGTATGTGTGTGCATGTGTGCTTGGTGCCTCCCTGACTATGGTACCCTTGTCAGGTGTTCATGTCACCCACCCCTAAGGATAGACCTGTCCACAATGCAAAGAATCTAAAGGAACTCATTCTTCTCACTTTAGCCAATACATTCTCCCAAGGTATTTCTACCCAAACATATAGATATTAAAGTTTAACAACCTCCATTGTCCTTGAGATAACAAATACTTGACTGAGACATGTTATAGCTTCCACCTATTTTGAGGCCTCACTGATATAGCAGTTTCAGAACAAACTGGGATAAGGATGCTGACCTGACAGATTACTCCAAGTCAATTCAAATGCTTTTTGTTTTAATGAGTGTAGCTCACCCATTACCTAAAATGAGCAAAAAAGAAAATAATACTAAAAATAATAAGTAGATCAGATAGGATGATAGGAGACTTCCTGTCTTCTTTGTAGGTGTTCACTGACTGCTAATGACAACAGAATAATACCTAGCACTCTGTCAGCAGATTGCTAAACCCTTTTCTAAGAGGTCACTGGCCTCAGGCCCTGTTTGATCTAGACTGTCCCACTGGATCAGAGCTTCCAAGAAAACTTACCAGCAGATCCCAGAATGATAGTGTGGTTAACAGAGCTACACAGCTGGTGCCCAGAGCTTGAACAGCATCTCCACTGGTCAGTGCAGACTGTGTGGGGTCACAAGCTTCCTCCTATTGGCCAATGGGAATTCTGCAGAAAGCAAAAGGGGCTGATGGCATAATTGAAATGCCCCAGAGAGGGGAAATACAAGGGGAGATGGGCTTGTGCAATCCATGTGGAAGTGCAGAAACACTGCCAGGGGATGGGAAGGTAAGCTGGAGCCAGGGAAAAATCCAGACCCAGGAGGGACAAACGCCCCTACTAGAGAAACCTCTGCAAGAGCTGCAGCACCTTTATAGAAATACAGGAAACTGAGATAGAGAAAGAGAAGTGAGTTTCAAAGATTATGGTGACAGAGCCAGGAATAAAATTCAGGTTACCTAAATACTAGTCCATTGCTCTGTATGCTAAGCCACATAGAACAAAGTACACTGAAATAATGGAGATTCCATCATGTAGCAAGATGCTGACATCCACACGATTTATTGGGAGGGGTGGGACTCCTCCCACACAAGTTATGGAATAACAGTGGATATTTCCAGACTTTGTGCTCATCAGAACTAGTGGGAGATGAAACACATGTCATGAATGGCTTATGTGTATATGTCACAGGATGGTAGGGTCCTTGCTTGGCCTTCTTGCCCTGGACCTCATCCTGGGTAAAGCCTGCCTCTGCTCCAGTGCCTGTCCTCATCAAAATGTTCAATAACTCTTCTGCCACCTTCTCCGCAGTAACTGAGTGTATGGGGATAACCTCTGGAAACCTCATCATATAATTCAGGACCACCAGTATGCCTTTCTCTGCTCTTTGGTAGAGGTCCCACAATGTCCATGGACACCCACTCAAAAGGTTGCCCAATTAATGCCAGCACTACCAACAAGTCTATGAGCAGGTTTTCTGGTGAGGCCAGCTGACATTTTGGGCAGGAACTGCAGAATTCCTGCACTCCAGCTTGCAGGCCCAGCCAATAAAACCAGTTTCATAGTTTCATAGTAAGTAGGGTCAGAAGGAACCTGAGCAGATCATCAAGTCTGACCCCCTGCCCTGGGCAGGAAAGAATGCTGGGGTCAAACAATCCTGGCTAGGTGATAGTTTAGCCTCTTTTTGAGGACTCCCAGGGTAGTAGTGAGCACCACTTCCCTTGGAAGTTAGTTCCAGATCCTAGCCTCCCTGACTGTGAAGTAGTGCTTCCTGATGACTAGCCTGAATCTGCTCTTAGTCAACTTATGACCGCTGTTCCTCATTACTCCTGGTAGTGCTCGGGGGGACAGGGACTCTCCCATAGCCTGCTGGTCCCCCTTGGCCAGTTTGTAGATGGCCACCAGATCCCCTCTCAGCCTTCTCTTGTGGAGGCTGAACAGGTTCAGGTCCTGTAGCCTCCGCTCATAGGGCCTGCCTTGCTGCCCCCTGATCATGCAAGTGGCCTTCCTCTGGACCCTCTCGATGCTGTCCACATCCCTCCTGAAGTGCCTTGCACTTGTCAGTATTGAATCCCATCCTGTTCTTATCTGCCCCCCCCTGTAACCTGTCTAGATCTAGTTGCAGCCTGTCCCTCTCCTCCAGCGTGCCCAATTCTTCCCACATCTTAGTGTTGTCTGTGAATTTGAACAAGGTGCTTTTCACCCCCTTGTCCAAGGCGCTGATGAAGATGTTGAACAGTGCGGGCCCAAGGACTGAGCCCTGGGGCACCCCACTGCCCACATCCCTCCAGGTCAAAAAAGACCCATCCACCACCACTCTCTGGGTGCAGCCCTCCAGCCAATTTGCGACCCATCTGACCGTGTAGGCATTGACGCCACAGTCACCTAATTTCTTAATGAGAATGGGGTGAGAGACAGTCTCGAAGGCCTTCCTAAAGTCTAGAAAGACTACATCCACTGAGACATCTGCATCCAAGGATGTTGTGACCTAGACATAGAATGCCACCAGGTTAGTCTGACAGGACCTGCCTCAAATGAACCCATGCCGGTTGCCCCTAAGCATGATCTCCCCTGCTGGACCCTCGCAGATGTGCTCTTGGATAATTTTCTCAAAGAGCTTCCCCAGGACCCAGGTAAGACTAACGGGCCTGTAGTTTCCTGGGTCCTCCTTCCTCCCTTCTTTGAAAATGGGGACCGCATTGGCCCTTTTCCAGTCCTCCAGCACCTCACTAGAGCACTATGAGTGCTGTAAAGCTGTGCCAGGAGTCCCTTAATGACCTCTGCTAATTCCCTCAGCACTCTGGGGTGGAGATCATCAGGACCTGCTGACTTGAACATGTCTAGTCCCACCAGAAGTTCCCTGACTAGGTCGGCAATGACCCTGGGCCTGGCAGCACCTCCCCTGGGTCCATCAGGGATCCCAGTGAGGGGGGATGCCCCGGTCCCTGCTCAAAAAGACGGAGGCAAAGAAATTGTTAAAGAGGTTAACCATGTCATCTGGTGTGACCATCAGATTTCCTAGCGTATCCTGCAGAGACCCTATGTTACCCGGTACCTTCTTTTTATCCCCTATATATTTAAAAAAGGACTCCCTGTTATCCTTGATCCGCTTCGCTAGTCCTAGTTTCATCTCCACCTTAGCCTTCCTAACAGCCCCACTACAGTCTCGAGCAATGGAGGTATAATCCTCCTTGGTCATGGAGTTGATCAATTTGGTCTCAGTTTTCTCCAGCTTAAATGGCCCCCTGTGGGGTGTTCACACCCTATGTGTAGGACAGCCCACCAATAATGCGTAGGCAGTAAAAATTAAGCCACCTCTCCTTTGCCCTCCTGAAAAGGCCTCACAGTGTGACCCAATACAAAAAGTCCTTCCTTACTTGAAAATGAGGTGTCATCCTCATCAGTTCAGGATGGAGTATCTCATTACAATTGGCAAGATTCTCACTGAAGACCTGCCTGAACCCATTCTCTTGTGCCTGCTTAATGCCAAACTGATCAGATCCCACTAGTTTGTCTAGGACAATTAAGTCTCTGCTATATGAGGTAGATATCTCCTCCAAAACTTGCCCCATAAATCCTTCTCTGGGACTGCTAGCCAGTTGGGCTAGCATGTGATGAAGGGAAGGCCAGTCTGTGCCTATCATCTGGCATGACAATTCAGGTGCAATGCAGACTGACAGACAACGTGTTCATTCCATCACTTGCAGCTCAAGCACCTGGCATTCATAAGTCTGGTTGTCTCCAGACAAGTTCACCAGGGTTTTCTTCCCACATTTCTCTGGTGCCCTGGGGCATTAACCACTTGACTTCTGCCCATTTGCTCCACTTTCCTTAACTATCAGTCATTTTTCTGCTTTGAAGCTGTGCCTGTCCAGGGTCCTGTGGGGACCTCTTCTTTGCTCCCTTTTAGTCCACCCTGGTCCTCCAGGAAGTAAATTAAAATCAGGCCCTTCAAGCCCTCTAATTAACTAAAGAAAAGATGCTTCCCTTTTTTCTGGAGCAGTTAAGGCTCACTGTCCCTTTAAGGCTGGGATCTTCCCAGGCCTTTCCCTGTCTGCCCAGCTCAAGTACTCTTAAACCTTTCTCAGCTGTCTTTTTACCATCTCCCTCCCCTCAGAGACTCACTTAATCTGGCCATTCTCCCCTTCCTCTTCCTTCTGGTATCTGTTTTATCATCCCCAGGAAGCTGCTAATCAGTCTGCCCAGGTGTCCTCCTTAACCAGGTGGCCCCAGGGCTGTTTCCCACTCCCTGCTTGCTAATCCCCATGTTAATCTGCCATGCAGGCTTGTTTACTGGGCTACTTTTCAGGGTTTCCCTCCTCATACTCTGCTCCCTACCACAGTATATTTCATCACAACAGTAGAATGGTGGGACTTAGGGGTCCTGGGTTTTATTTCAAGGTTTGGCAGAGAATGTCCTGGGCTTTTTGAACTAGGTCCAACTGCAAGATACTTTCAGTTGGGCCTGGTCCTGGAGGAGACACATGGGTTAACACCCGCTATGCCCCTGGGAGCCAAAGGCCCAGACTCAGATTCCACAGACCCCCCAATGTAGAGCCAGGAGGAGAGTGTACTGGTCCAGGTGAGGGTGTGTGAGCACAGGAGGTGCTCAGAAGGTGCTGCATGAGAAAGTGTGTTTGTATTTACATGTGTATGTGCATGCATGCATGTATTCATGCCTGCGTGCATGCATGTGTGTATGTGTGTTGGGCTGTGCTGGGCAGGACATGCTAGCTGAGTGCAGCCCAGGAGGGGAATGACCCCCCCACCAGTCCATTCTTAGCTGAGCCCCCCCAGGGAGCCCTGCAACCAGAGCCATATGAACAGAGTGTGCAAACAGCTGCAGCTGCACTAGGGTGCAGGAGTTTGCGTGGAGGGGACACAGGAGGTGCCCAGAGGGCTGTTCTGGGCAAGGAGCCTGAATCTAGAGGCACAAAGAGGTGCTGCTGGGACCAGGTAGGGGTGTAAAACTCAGTCTCAACCATGGTGGTGATCCAGGCAGCTCATCAGTAGGAATGGCTCCAAAGAAACTTGTCACTGTTCAAAATGCTGCAAATGACTAAAGATGATGACTCAGAGGCCTACACTGAATCATTCAAGTTGACTGCCTTGCAAGTAGGGGTAGATCGCACCAAGTGGGATCATCAATTTGGGGCATTGGTGGTAGATAAAGCCCAGGTGGCGCATGGGTCTCTCAAGGGAAGATAGCTGTAATTATGAGACTATTAAGATGGCAATCCTATATCACCTAGAAATAACACCAGAAATGTATAGGTTGGCCTTTCAGGCATGTAAAGCATGTGAAGAGAGGCATCCTCTCATTCTTATGCAATTGCAAAGAGATAATGCTGAATAAGTGGGTTCCCCTGAACTGCTATTACTGTGATGGGGTGATTGATCAGGTCTTATTACAACAGTTCATGTGAGACCTGGATGAGTGAGTGCACAGGCCCCAACCCCAAAATTGTAAGGAGGCTCTCCAGATTGTGGAGGCTTTTGCGGTATTTGTGTGTGACAGATGCCAGAATAGAGGCCTGAGGCCCCCTAGCAGGAGTGGGCTGTGTGAAGAAGATAAAAAGCAAGGGCCATAGAAGGTAACACCACATGGTGTGATGTGTATCACTGTGGCAAAACAGCCCATGTGACTAAGGAATGCCAAAAGGCCTAAGTATTTTTAGTAGGAGATCTGTCCTTTCCCAGTCATTTAGAGATAGGCCCCAAGAGGAGGAATGAGGGGAGCCTATGGACTATAGTTTTGGTAATAGCACTCAAGCAGGTGGATGGAAATGTCCTGTTGTCACCACCTGGATTGGGGAATGGTTGGTAAGAGCTAACATAGACACTGAATGTTCTGAGTCCCTCATATGAGCTGATCTGGCACCAACAGCCAGGATACATCAAGCCAAACTGCTTATAATGACATGCATTCTGGGGGGGAGAAATGAATTTTGAGAGTTCTTACATGCCCCTCTGCATAATGGAATACCAGAGAGAGTTGAGAGTGGGGTTGGCACTGACCCTCTCCTGTGAGATGATCATCAGAAGGGAGCTGGAGCCAATATACAACATGTTAGATATGGTTAAAGTGGCCAAAGAACATAAGAAATGGTGATGGGGTGATGGGTGGCTCAGCAAAGTGTCTACTACAAGCGTGGTCGAACCTGACACAAACATCAATTTAGAACAAGTTGCCAGTCCTGCCCAGTTTCAGCAAGCACAATGAAAAGACACTGAACTACAACACCTCACTGAGGAGGATCCCTGTGAGGGTCCATCATCAAGAGACACTCAGTATGAGGTAAGAAGAGGTCTTCTATACCATGTCCAGAGGTGTAATGGGACAGGGGAAGAAATAGTGCAGCTAGTGCTCCGCCGAATAATATTTAGAAGGGAAGTCTGGCAACTCACACATGCATCCCCTCAGGGAGGTCACGTGGGAAGAAGCAAGACTAGGGCAAGAATCACCTGAAACATTTTCTGGCCTTGCCTATAGGAGGAAGCGGATCATTGGGACTCTGCATGCTTGTAACGTCAAAAGACCCAAGATCCTAGGCCTCCAAGGGCCCCCCTACATCCCATGCCAATAATAGAACCCTCCTTTTCTTTGGTGGTGCTAGATATTGTGGGGCCACTACCAAAGACAAATACCGGATATCAGTACATCTTGATGCTAATAGATTATGCCACTCACTTCCCAGAGGCTGTACTGCTTAGGTCGATAATGACCTAGTGGGTGGTGGAAGAGCTGCTCAAGTGGACCATGTGAATGCATATCCCTCATGAAATTTTGACTGATCAAAGGACTAACTTTATGTCCAGAGTGATGAAGGCATTGTATAGCATGTTAGGGATTACCCACCTTAGGACTTCCATGTATCTCCTGCAAAATAATGGGTTAGTTGAAAGACTGGACAGCAAACTAAAAAGGATGACCCAGAGAAGTACACAAAGTAAACCCTGCAAGTGGAACACATTATTAACTGTTATTATTTGCACTCTGGGATGCAACTCAGGAGTCTACGTAGTTCTCCCCTTTCCAGTTAATGTATGGACACAACCACAGAGGACTCATGCAAGTCCTCAAAGAGGAATGGGAGAAGCCTGTAGAACCCAGGGTCAGAGCAGAAGGTTACAGACAAGAGTTATGAGATTGCCTACAGAAGGCACAATGTTTGGACAATGAAAATTTAAAAGAGGCCCAGCAAAGGCAAAAGACCCAGTATGACCGAAGTGCAATAATGTGGAATTTTCAACCAGGTGAAAAGGTCCTGGTGAGACTTCCAACATCCACTAGTAAACAGTTAACACGATGGCAAGATCCTTTTGAAGTCATCAGACAAGTGGGACCAGTAGATTATGAGGTTCTCAAATTGTGTCACAGAAAGGAACATCAAATCTATCGCATAAACCTCTTTAGAGAGTGGAAGATGTCCCAAGGTTAGATGCCCATGCATACAGAAGAACCAGAAGAATTGGAGTTCCCATGTCTGGAACTAGGTACAGAGGAGGTCTTGGAGGGTGGAGTCCTCTTCAGTTATGAACTTTTCCATGCTCAACGTAGAGAGCTGGAGAAGCTGGTACAGTCATTCCAGGATGTATTCAGGGAAGAGCCAGGATGGGCCTGAGGGGTTGAGCATGGCATCAGGACTCCAGGAGGTGCCTTAGTCAGAGAGTGCTGGAGACCCATTCCCCAACACCTACACCAGTCTGTGCATTCAGAGTTAGAGAAAATGCTAGCACAGGGGATTATAGATCCATTGCACAGTCCCTGGCAAAGCACAACTGTATGAGTAGCAAAACCCAATGGCTCATTACTTCTCTGTTTTGACTACAGAAAATTGAATGCCCTGACAACTTCTGATGCATTTCTCATGCCCCACATTGCACACTTGGAATGAATTGGGTAAGTCAGTTTCATAACAACTATGGATCTGTCTAAGGGCTACTGGCAGATCTCCATGGTCCCCAAAGATTACACAAAAATGTCATTTGGGACACCCTGGAGACTTTTTGAATGTCTATGAATGTCTTTCAGTCTTAATGGGGAAGCAGCAACTTCCTAAAGACTTGTGGATTCTCTGTTGGCACCTCATACAGCTTATGCGGCTACTTATATTGATGATATTGTTATTTTTATAAGGAACTGGCTGCAGCATATTCAAGCTGTAAAGGCTGTCTTAGAAGAACTGTGAACTGTTGACATGACAGCCTGTGACAGGGGACATCTCTCAGGGCTGGGACTCATGCCAACTCACCCACCTGTCTCCATGGGGCAGTCCACCCAGTCTCACTTGCCATGACTTTGCTGTTCCATAAACTATTGGTATAATGTGGGAGACTGCCCATTACTACCCCAATGCCAGGGGTGCTATCTGCAGCTACACTGCAGCCCATGCTTCACAGATGGCATCAGTTCTTAAAGTCTCTGGCCCCACACTGGGACCCATAATCCTCCAGTCTGGATCCCAAATGGATCCCTCCAATCAGGCAGCCTACCCCACCCTCATTCTGGGCTCCGTAGCTCTCTGTACCCTTCCCCCTCTCGGGCATGCCCCCACCCCCACCGGGACCTTTGGCCACACGGGCCCTTGCCTCACCTCCAAGGCCAGTCAGAACCCCAGGCCCTCAGCTCTGGGCATCTCTCACATTTGGCCCCTGGCCCTTTTGACCCTTTTGCTCCCAGCCCCAGCATTGACCAGTCAAGGATGCCTCAAGTCAGGCTTCCAAGCATCTAGCCCACTTTCTCACCCGGGTCCACTTTCTCAGCCCTACTATAGAATTACCCACCCAGTTGTGGGAGCTGGGGTTATTAAGGTGTCCCGACCTGCCTTTCACTAGGGTGGTAACTGGTCTGGTATTTCCTGGGGGCTCCCATGACACTAGGAGCCCCACCAGCCTACCCATCCCTGGCAGGGTGCAGTTTTAGGTTATACCCAGGCCCAAGAGCCTCTTATCCATCCCCATCAGCTCTTGCCCTACCTCCTGGTTGTTCCTGCTGCATCTCAGCTAAGTGATGTTTCTGCATAGGCTGGCAGCAGCAGACTGCAGACCTTATATACTAGGTTCTCAAAATGGCTGCCACCATCAGGCACCTGCTGGATACATGACCCAGCCCTTAAAGTGGCATATACCAATAGTGCCCTGCCACACAGCCAATCCAAAAAAATGTGTTGCTGGGCAAGGAAATCAAATATTTAGGATTCTCATTGGGGCAGGAGATTATTCAAGCCTTAATGGATAAAGTGGAGACAATAAGCTGGTTCCAACCACCAAGGACTAGGCATCAGATGCAATAATTTCTGGGACTCATCAATTACTACAGACTTTTCATACCACGCTTCACCGAAATGCCTGCCCCATTGACTGATGCCTTACAAGGGAGACTTATGGGAACAATTAGTTGGTCTCCTACTATGCTCAGATGATTTGAGGGTTTGAAAGTCCCATTGTGCCAAGATGTGTTAATGAATACCCCTGATTTCTCAACCCCTTTTGTTTTGCCGACAGAAGCTTCTGACAAGGTGCTCAGTGTGGTTTTGCTACAAAAGAGAGGGGACGTAGATTCACAAGCTTAATACCACAGAGAGCAGGTATGCCACAATAGAGAAAGAATGTCTAGCCACAAGATGGACCATAGATTACTTCAGGTACTACCTATTAGGATGAGAATTTAAGGTTGTCACAGATCATGCACCATTATGAATGACAGTCACATATTGACAATGTGCATATTACTCACTGGGTGTTGGCTTTACAGCCTTTTAATTTCACTGTAATAAATCAACCTGGAAACGTCAATATTGTGGTCAATTTCTTTTCTAGGTGTGTTGTAGAAGATGAAATGACCAGGGGTGCCTTAGAATAACATTAGAAGGAACATGAAGCAAAATTAAGCAAGAGAGTACTCTTGAAGACGTCACAAGGTGACTTAAGGGGGAAGATATGTGACAATGGGGGCTATACTTACCCCTAAATACACCAAGGCCCCCAGTCAACCCCAAGTTGGCTGAGCAAAAAGCCCCAAAGAGAGGGGAAAACTTACCTTTAGAGCAGGGAGAATCAGAGCCACAGCAGTGCGAAGCGCTCCTGTTGCAGTTTAAAAACTCCATGTCAATCAGTCTGGGCATTGCCCAGTTGATGACATCAACCACAGGTGCTGCCATGGGTAGTTTAAAAGGCACTCAGAGTGCTGGCAGGAAAAAGGAGGGAACTGTCTCCAGGCCAACTGAGACCAAGGTAGAGATGGTCGCCGGGCACCAAGGCAGAGTGGGACTGGGGCCAAGAAAGCCCAGTTAGCATGGGGCCAGATAGTCCCCAGTATGATGAGGCTGGGCAATAGAGCCTCAGCATAGGGAAAGGCATAGCTCCCATAGGTTGTAAAGAGAATTAACTAAATCATAACGGGGATGCTGGGTCCTGAATAGATAACTCCTCCGGAGTGAAAGTTTTCTTGGGTTTTGTTTATTTTTTTCTAATTTTGTTGATTTTTATTTTGGGAGGTCACAAGGGTCAGGAGACAAGTGGGCCTTTATTCAAGACCTGCTTCAGGGAGTAGCTCCTTGAGGACAAAGACTAGATAGACAACATTGAGAAAGTCAGGAAAGTACTGAGCAACGTGGCTGGCATTTCCTTGGGGAAGCTGAAGCTGGGAAATTGGTTACCAAAGATTGGAATCAGACAAGGTTGAAGTGTCACAAATGATCATAGCATATCGACACCGATGGTTGGCATGTGGATAGGATGTAGGGAAGGTGGAGCCCCAATGTCAACCGGTCCGCAAGCCATGAGTACCCCAAGCAGGGACTTCCGTATTTACGCTGTTAAACCCCTCCTTTGAATTCTATTCCATCAAGTCATGGAAGGAAAATTGAGGGAAACAGAACCTGTTTTGGGTGCTCTAAAAATCATTCTTCAGGTAAGCAGGAGCATTACACCATGATTGTTTCCCAGTCTTAACCCTTTTGGCTTCCCATATCATCCCCTCCCTTCTACAGTCAGTCTCCTTGATTAGTCCATCTTCTCCTGCTCCCTACTAGCTCCCGGTGGGTTTATTCTTGAGCAGCCAGTCCACATCAACCCTAACTTATCATTAAAGCTTAGTCTTCCCATACCAAATTTTCACATCCTGGTTTAAGCTGTTGTCTGTCCTCCCTGAATTTGGATCATTCTGCTTTTCATCCAAATTTTCTGAGCCTAACAGAACTAAGGAAAGCTAAGAAGAGATGGCCATACTCCTTTCAGTTCCTTTTCCAGGCCCCACAGAATAACAGAAGCTAGAAGTGCCAATTTCTGAGAAAATACTGCTTACCCCACTCGGTTTCTTTGTGAACACACTGTATGCACAGAACATTGAGGCTGGACTATGAGACTGGAAAATGCTCTGTCAGTGGCATACCTGGGACAAGATGAATAAGGCAACGTCCCCAGGTTTTGACTTTGGGGAAGGAGGAGTAAAAAAAAAGCTGCTAGTGGCAGCCACATGATTATAATCATGAAGTCAATGTTGTGCTTGGTGCTGAAAAAACGGTTCTGAAAAACGTAGCTTGCCAAACCCTAACAACTCTCTACAAACCTGTGTGAACTTCAATTTTTTTTGTTTGTTTTCCAATTATCTGGCTGAATTTGAGCAGATTTTCACAGAAATAGTGAAAGTCAGTTTACTGGTCTAGCACCACATTTCAATCTCATGCTCCAAATCATGTAGGTAATAGTTGTCACAGATGTAACTAAGAATTTTTTTTCAACATATATAATATTTCCGCCCAAACTCAATCTTAGGAAAGATTGATTCAGAAGGTTAAAATGGGGGGGGGGGGACACTAGCCTCAAGCAAAGGGCCAATGCAAGAAATATTAGCCCAAGCATATGAGGTTCAGTGACTGAGAAAATTCTTCTTAGCCCAGCACTAATGTCCAGTTTCTTTTTGAATGTGCTGTATGCCCAGAATATTGGTGCTGGACTGTGAGAGTGAAAAACAACTGAAAATGTGGTTTAGTTATAAGAAATACAAGGCAACCTTAAAATTAGATGCATTATCATATTTTTATTATTATTAATGTTCTCTCTCCATTCCCCACCTCCAATTTAGACATGTATACTAAAGTATGATTCCATGCAAACATAAATCAAATTTAAATAACTGTGTAGCATGGCGGGGGGCACAGCTGTGAGCCTGCTCCAGAGAATTGAGTTGGCTGATAGTGATAATTACCTGGCTCCACAGAAGTTAAAAGGCTCCCACAGAAAGACAGGAAAGGGAATCAGAGATGAGCAGGAGAGGGACAGGGAGGCTCTGGGGTGGAAGTGGAAGTGGGCGTAGAAGTCAAATTGGGGGTGTTCTCCCAGCATCAGAGTCAAACATGGGCAGATAAATGAAGGGATAGTGAAAAAGTAGAGAGAGGCAGAGCCAACATGTCAGCTGCAGAGCAAACCTTGAGGACCACACCACAGGAATGACCCTCTCCTAGAGTTTACAAGGAACTGTGACTTAACTCTTTAAGGACTGTATCATTGTAAAAGATGGTTGGAGCTAAGCAATAACCCCAAACCTGCTACAAGCTATTTTCCATTATTAATATTATTATTATTTTAATATTTAATTTACTTGGGAAAGCATTTTCATTCAGTTCATTTAAAGTTCAAAAACATTCAAGTCAAATGATGTCAAACATGTAACTTAATTTAGTAACACATTTAAAAAATAAGTAGTTACGCATGTTTTTAAATGAGCAGTTAAAAATCAATTTAAAAGCAATTCAATTAAACTAACTTCATTTAGAAATGAGTAACTGCTATTTATATGAAGACATTAACTTTTAGTTGGCAACATTGATAGTTAAATTTTATTATTATCAATTAATTCATATTTAAATTAATGCAAGCAGAACAAAAAAAAAATAATTCACACATGCAATTTGTTAATTAGTTTGTTGCAATGGCTATCCTGTTGCATGTTCAAATGTTGCAGACAATATTTATCTATGAAAAACAGCAACTTAATTAAATATTTCTGTACTTGAGTGCATCATTTTAACAACAATATGTTTCCAATTGGATTCTCTTACCACACATGCTCAATAAGAACCATGCATAAATGATTTATAGACTAATTTTCCTGGTGTGAGAGCCTGCAAGAGTCCCAACCTGAGAGCAAACAACTTAAATCTACTAGCTAAATGAAAAATGTTATATTAAACCCAATGTACTACCAATAGGTGGCATTTAAATGTATTAAAAGTAGCACTGGTCAAGGTAAGAGCTATTTACTGCATATTCCCAAATGCTTTACAAGGGTATGACATCTGTAATACTGTCCCTAAGAGCAAATGCTATTGTAAACCCATAATGAAGCTGTGTGATTCCATGACCTCAGTGGGAATGATACATATTAGCAGGGAAAAATAAACAAACTTGTGGCCCGGTGTTAAAGTTAAAATATCTGATCACTTATTTCAGATAAGAAAGCCTTAAAACAATATTGTAGTTTTCTGGGAAGGAAGATGTGGGCACAGATGTTAGAAAAACCAGGAAAATTTAATAGAAATATTAATCCTACAGAATGATAAACATTCTTTGGATTTGCTTAAACGTCATGGGATATCTGTGCCAGGCAAGATAAGGACATTAGATTCTACTTTACACCAATGATTCAGTGAAAGTGGAAGAATAAAAATCTGTAACTAAAGAAAGCCAAGCCAAGCCAAATTGAACGTGTCCTGGTACAACAGTCTTCACTCCCTTAAACTCCCTCTCTCATTCTATGTGTTTTTCATAAAGTAAAAACCTGTTGTTTAGCAGTTCCACTAATGATACCAATTCAAATACTCTCCCTCCTGTAATTTGGCATTAATTATACCTCTCTATCTCTTGAAAATAAAGATCTACAATAAATAAAGATCTACAATATATGAAGTGGCCTCAAGCTGCAGAAATGGCTTCAAGCTGCAGCAGGGTTGGAGACTGGGAGTAACTTTCTGACTATGAGGGTAGTCATGCATTGGAACAGGCTACCTGCAGATAGGTTTCAACAACAGGTTAGACAGACACTTGTCTGGGATGTTTTAGCCAAAGCTGATTATGTCTTGAGAAGGGGACTAGACTAGGTGATTCTAGAAGTGTAGAAGACTTCTAGCACAAGGAGCCTGAGGCAGTTTGCAGGCTTCAGAGGCTCCCTCCCAGCTTCAGACAGTGAACCCTGATTTACAAGCTGCCTAGGAAGACTGGACCAGTTGATTGAGATAATGAGCTGGCCCACAGGAAGTTAAGAGAACTCATGGTAAAGGAGCTGGGGAGAGAGAGACTTCCAGGGGAAAATGACAGACAGACAGACTGACTGACCCAAGGGCAAGGAGAGAGTTGGAGTCTGAAAGCAGAGAGTGAGATACTTCCAGAGCAAACTCCTAGTCAAAGAATTAGGGTCCTAGAGAGAAAAGCCTGGAATAGGCAGTCAAGAGCTCAGACAGGCAGGCAGCTGGAAGACTGAGCACCAGAAGTTGAGCAACTGAGAAGCTGAGAGCCAGAGGGAGAAAGCCAGTGGGTCAGCCCTAGGACCCTGCTTGGAGTGCCTTTCTCCTGGGAGTCAGCCAGAAACTGTGAGTGCATCAGAGACTATGGTTATGGCTAGAGTAAACTGGGTGGTCTGGGAAGAGACCATGTGTTGTTTACCTGCACATTGATATGTGCTAATGCTGATTGACTCATGCTGGGAAGGAGCTTGTCCCAAGGAGCTGGACCATTACAGAGTCTGTGAGCCTGTAAAAGGACATTGAGAAACTGTGAGTGAGCTAGTTAGCTTAAGCCCACTACAAGGACCTTGTGAGGAGCCTTCAAGCCCTGTGTACATACTGACTTGACCTCAGAATTCAGTTTGCTAAAAGACTCATATTAAATGACGTTGAAATAATTATTTTGCACCCACTGATATTCAGGGGAAGAATAATAATGATTCAAGAGTGATTGGTTAGAATACTTTAGACCAAAACAGCCATCCTTGACCTTGACCTTCAAAATGCTGATGACCATTTGCATACTGAGGAAACCCTCCAGATCATGCTGGATCTCT
Organism: Alligator sinensis; assembly: GCF_000455745.1. Lineage (NCBI taxonomy): Eukaryota > Metazoa > Chordata > Crocodylia > Alligatoridae > Alligator > Alligator sinensis. Next base: position 670,453 of record NW_005842020.1, on the reverse strand, counting down.
TTACAGCAGTCTACTGAACTTTGGGCCTCTCTCTCAACATCAAGAAGACTAAAGTGCTTTATCAGTCCACTCTAGCCCATGAATGTGACTCCCTTCTCAAATGTCCATTGATGGAAAGGCCCTGGAAGTAGCTGAGCACTTCCTTTACCTCAGTAGCCACCTTTCTCATAGTGGACATTGAGGAGATCCAGCATAGGATCTAGTGCACAAACATCTCTTTCAGGAAATTGCTCTGGCATGTTTTTATTGAATATCAAAAAATGCATATCTACAATGCACAATGCAGTCATTGTCTCCACTCTTCTTTATGCTTGTGAAATGTGGGTGACCTAACATTGTCATTTTAGGAGCCTAAAGAGCTATCATCAGCAATGATTTTGTAAATCCTCCACATCAAATGGGAAGATTGCTGCACAACCAGCAACATCCTTACTGAAAACAATGTTACCAGTGCTGAACTGGTGATCCTCAAACTCCATTTTTTTGGAATGAACATTGTGTATGGAGGCCTGATTCTCAGCTTCCAAAACAAATGCTCTACCCCCTGCTTAATTGTGGCCTGAGGTCTCACCGCTGCCAGAGTAAATACTACAAGGACACATTGAAGGCATACCTCAAGAAAACGTGTGCTTGCATCAAGAGCTGGGAGAGGCTGGATGCTAATTAACTCCAATGGTGTGGCAATCCTAACCAAATGACAGCCTGCTTCAAGGTAAAGCCTCTTGCCTTCAAACCATAGATGAGAGAGCATGGGAAGGAAAAGTTGAGCCTATGGCTTTCTCTCCCCTGCAGAAAGACTTATGTTGATTGAACTTTTAAGTCACTTCACGATTCATCAATGAGTTATGGTAGAGATCATCCTTGAATTAAGGGACTGCCAATGATTAATAATTATTCAGATCAACAAAACTAGATCTACTATCAGTCTTTTCTAATGAAATCATGGCATTATCGAAGTCATTGACAAAACTCCAATGGAATTCAGTGGGGTGAAAAAATCACCCTGGGTATCCAAAGAACAAATTCTGTTAGTACTAGATATGTAAGCAATTTAATTCTGGCCCGTGGTCCTTTTGGGACTTTTTCTGAATCAAGCCTCTCATATACGTAGGTGCTTCCAGTATTGTGGTCTTACTAAGAAAAAGCATATTCACTTAAAACTTGAGACTGAATGGTAATGAAATTCATTGTTTGACTAGTTTAAATTTAAAGGACATTGAAAATTTTCAAAGGAAACTTTTTTTCCCCCCATTAGAAAATGTGGTTTCACTGAAATCAACATCATCCTGACATTTACCAATTTTATGAGATGACTCTTCCATACAAACCAAAATGTTTCACTTTGAATTATGATTTGAAATTAAAACATATTTGTTTTGGGTTGACTTTTCAGCTTAAAATGTTGATTTTTACTTCAAATGCCAATTCAAAATAATAATTGATTTAAAATTGGCAGTTCAAAACAAAATATTTTTTGTTATAACTGAACTAAAATATCAAATTGAAACAGTTTGACAATTCAAGTGGAAATTTCTGTAACTTGTATTTCAGAGGGGAAAGAAAAGGTGTTTTGTTTTGTTTTTTTTGTCCTAGTTTGGGATGGAGACAAATCCTGAAATAGCAAGATTAGTCAAAAGTTGAACACTCCATTTCTTCATCATCTTTGTTTAAACCTGTTTAAATAAAACTCTGAATGTGCCAATATAGAATAGCTTTCTTAACCACAGCTTGCATAGATTAATGCCTCAGTTGTCAACATCATATTCACACAAAGAGAGTGTGAAAGACAAAGACTAAGTAGCAGAAAAAAATGCAGTATCAGACCCCAAGAACCTGACAGTTTATGAGGCAGTAATGTGGTAACTACTGTATGCTTGGTGGCATAAATGTCTAATATGTAAAGCAGTTTAAGCACTTCTGTAAGTAGAAAATAAAAATCAAGAAACACTGTTCAGATACAAAAAAACCTCTTATTTGAACAGGTTCACATCTGAACAATGGAGACTACCTCCTGTCAATTTTAACTTTCTTTTGTTGTTCAGGCAATAGCAATAAGGCATGATATAGAAGTAAAAAATAGTTTTAGTCATAATCACGCAGTCCAGTAGGAAAAAAGAGGCACAAAACATAAAGTTATTAGTGCATTTCTAAACCATTTTCCAGGGTTAGTATATGATTTAATGATGCTAATGGACAAGGCAATTTTTTTGGTGAAAGTACAGATTTGGTAAAACCATCAGATTTTGTGAATTTACCCGTTTCATTGAATTCTGTTTATAAAGATACTGAAACAATTTTTAAAATATCAAAACATTTCTTCAAGCATATTCTAAGTGAAGTAGTTTATTTTTTTTATTTTTCCAAACAATTTTGTTTGCACATTTTCTTCTACATGATTTTTTAAAATGAAAAACCCTTCAAAAACATTTGATATTTGAATCAGAAATTAAACATTCTCTTCATCTCATTGCATTTTTGACAGTCCTCTTTTTAATTGTTCATAACTGACAGTGAAACTAAAAAAATGTTATTAGCATGTTGTTCTAAGTACCTAACCTGTAAGTGTGTGTTACAGATGGTAAATACTTTCTATAGTTACGTTTCTTAGAAAATTTTATTAGCAAGACTGTAAGTACCTTATTTTTCTGTTGAACTTACAATTTTTTGAAAGAGTTGACTAATTATTTATTAAAACATTTATTAACCATTCAGAATTTTACCCTGAATGTGATACTATAAAACATGAATTTGATCATAAATGTATTTGTTTTTTCCTTCTTTGCCTATGTTGCTTTTACTATTTGGAGAAACATGATTTTTCTCACCACAGATATCTGAGATTCATCCTTTTGTTTTATATTGCTCCCTTGACTAAAATTTTGGCTAAAATACATGCAGAATTTATCATTAAAAATTCAGCATGGTATTCAATAGCTTGAGCAGCCAGAAATGGCATTTGGAAGAGGATTCTAATGAAAGCAAAAGTTATAGGTGGGGGGAGGAGACTCTCTCTCTCTTTCTCTCTCTCCCTCTCTCATTCACACCAATGCTCAGATTAATATAAGATAATTTTCCCTCATATTTTTCTGGGAGCCCAAGAGGCTGCATCCATTATGAAAACCATTTATCATTATATTCTATACATTTGAACAACTTTCTCTTAAATCTTATGAGACTCTAAACTCAGAATATAATTTTTAGAGTCAGACTAGTTTCTCAGAGGCAGTGGAAACTATTTTCTTAAAAATGTAATTTAATTAAAGGGAAATTTGAAATGTGCTGTGTTTTGTTTTATATATAAACATGTTTATTTGTATATGTATATATGTATAACGTAAATGCAGCTTCTGGGAGCAATACTCTCTGGCATGAATAGCTCTGGAGTTTATTGTTTATATTAATGAGCATGTTTAGACATGCCAGTAAAAACCATAAGCAACTAACTGTGCATCAGAATAAAATAAAAAAAGATACTGGATTATTTTAAATTAATGTGGGCAGTCACTAAGACCTAACATTGCATTGTTTATAAGGATGGAGGATGCTTTAAAGTTCTATCCACTGTTTCCCATAAAATCACAGCTTGGTGATAAATGCCTCTCCTGACATGTTTCCCTTTCCAGTGCTCTATTTTAGCCACCATTCACATATAGCTATTTCACTATCAAATTTAAATGAATAAAACCAAACTACTTACCTTTCCTCTGAAATGTTCTCCACTCCTCCCCACTCTCTTGACAACATTTGAATTTCCTTCATCATTCAGTCCTATAAATGAAGGACATCCCCCATAATTCCTCTCTCTCTCTCATCTCAAATCTGGTTGAATCCATAGATTGCTTCTATTTCAGTATACAACTAAATATGTTGGGGGGGTGGTTCTCCTTTCTGTCCAATCAACCAAAATTTTCATTAATGGAGATGAGAAATTAGAGTTCTAATGAACTCGCTTTCATTCCTGATAGTTCTTTTTTCAGTCACCTGCAGTCACTCCATACAGGGCACATCTACACATGAATATTAATGTGGAACAAAACTCCAGTACAGTTTGCCCTGGAGTTTATTGCTCCTGGGCACAGCATTTACATGTGTGCCCGGAACCACAGTACATTGAGCCGGGGCAGTGCAGACCTGGCTGGCAGGGGGCCTCAGGGAATCAGCCTGCCAGCCCAGGGCTGCTCCAACCCAGTTCAAGATGCTGCAGAGGACCAGGCAGCCTCTGCACTGAAGAACTCTTGCACCCCAGCCAGCCCTGTCAGAATTAATTAATTTACTCTAGCCTAATAGCTCCATATATGTAGACTGGTGATGCTTTAATGCAATAAGAATTAGGCAACTCAGTAATAAACATCTCATGTAGATATGCCCACTGACTGTCTGAATGGTCTAGCTTAGTGGTAGCTTGAAAAGCCCCAATATCACTACATTAAATATTAAAAAATCATGAGGTTTTAAAAAATGTTTTCTTTGCCTTTTTTGAGTCTTTGGGGTATACCAAGGTCATATTTTTCTGCTTTCTCCAACAGCTATGAGGCTAAGAACATGTGAAGGAAAGACAACCTGATTCTCATGCATTTCCACAATCCTTGGAGCTGAGGTTTAAATAATTTCAGTTGAAAATGTTGGCCTGCATGCAATTAATTATACCATTGAGAGAGACAATTGGTAGTGGGGCCCAGAACCCAGGACCCCAACCTTCTCAGGTGGGTGCCCTGGTCTGTGAGAGATTTAGGGGGAGGGGGGAGAAATGGAAGCGATGTCTCTCATTTTGTTGCCCCAGTCTGTGTGACTACACAATCATCCATAGGCATATACTAATAGCATTCCCTGTAGTACTGTGTACTGGAGTACTGTGTCCAGTTTTGGGCCCCATCTACAAAATGGATATGGACAAGTAGAAGAGAGTCCAGTGGAGCACAACAAAAATGGTGAGGGGATGGGACACATGACTTCTGAAAAGAGGGTGAGAGAACTGGGCTATTTAGTCTGGAGAAGAGAAGACTAAAGGGAGGATTTAATAGCAGTCTTCAGCTACCTGAGCGGTGGTTCCAAACAGGATGGGGCTAGACTGCTCTCAGTGTGGCAGATAACAGAACAAGGAAAAATGGTCTCAAGTTGTAGCAAGGGAAGTTTATGTTAGGCTTGAAGAAACATTTCCTCACTAGGAGGGTAGTAAAACACCAGAACAGGTTACCCAGAGAGGTTGTGGAATTTCCATCCTTGGAAGTTTTTAAGACCCAGCTAGACAAAGCCTTGGCTGGGATGATCTAATTGGGGATGGTCCTGCTCTCCTCAGGGGGTTATACTAGATGACCTCTTAAGGTCCCATCCAGACCTAATTTTGTATGATTTTATCATATATATATATGAATAACAGAAAATCGGCGCTGGAAAGGACCTCAAGGGGTCAACTAGTCCAACCTCCTAAGCAAGCAGGACCATCCCCAAGTAGATCATGCCAGCCAAGGCTTTGTCTAGCCTGGTCCTAAAAACTTCCAAGTATTTTATATATATACATATATTATATATGATGTATGTTGTGTGTACATAACAATAAAGTATATATGTGTAAGATGCTTTCTGGAAGAACAATTATATAATATTAGAACCACACTACTCTCTAACAAGAAATCACATATCTTACCTAAGCATATTTAAGAGCTATCCTGCAAGGAACTATCACCATCTGCAGTTCAAAGCAAGCTTGAGTAATTCATTACCTGTTTTTTCCTTTGCAGTATGGTAAACAGAGTGACACATCCAAATAATAAATATTGACACCAAGCTGGCTTATAGCCAGAAGACTTTTAGTTCAAACATATTTTCTGTCATTAAAAAAAAAAATTGTCCTATTTCCTTAGAAATATGCCATTTTAAATTAAATCAATTGCTGCTATTAAAGAACAAATAGTTTCTGTTTAATTTAGTTTTGAAGTGATCATTCAATAATGATAAACTGAAAAGGGAAAAAAAAATTCCTAAATTAAAAAATTCTGAGCAAGATATATATATACACATACATACACACATGACTAACAGGCATGACTGAAACTGCAAATATAAGACTGACATAAATGAAACCATGAATAAGCAATAATAGTTTTGTTTTGTTTTTTTTTAATTTTGATGAAAATTAAAACTATAATATACAATTTAAAAATTAGGATATGTCCTCTCCTGAGAAATAATGATGGAGTGAAGGAGGTATAAAAACTAAAAGAAACCAATATTTAACAATCTGTAAACATATGAGCTAAAATAACTTGGGACCTACCAAATTCATGGCGGAAGTGGGTTACCCATTGGCTCCTTTAATTTTGCAGGTTTCCCACATTCCCCCTCCCCACTGACTGGTGGAGGGGTCCCACTTGCAGCTTGCTATTGAGCAGTGGGGATGTGAAAACTGTGGTTTTAAATATGTCTCCAGTTTTGCTTCCCACCACAGATTGGCTGAGGGCCTCTGGATGGCCCTGCTGTTTGCTGCTGACTAGTGGGGAAGGAAAAATGGTGCCATGCTTAAAACCATGGTTTTAGCTTCCAGGATGATCAGGAGGATCAGTGGGATCCTTTGCTACTCAGCAGGGGGGTGGGGGGCAAGGGGTGAGGTGCACACAGGGGAATAAGCAAGATAAAAGGAACCACCATGCACTCTACTTCTGCTGTCAATCTGGTAAGTGCCTAGTAATAACCAAACTCAAATTAAGCATTGTATGACTCCAGAGACTGGTTCAGCCATCAGACAGTCAGACAAAATGCCTAAGAGTCAGATTGTCATTACAAATCATGTTGCATTCTATCTAGTTTATGTGTACCCATGTTATAGGACATTTCCTGATAAAAAAAAAAAAAAAAACAACAAAAAACCTGAGCATGCTGAATGCTCACTTGGTAGTACCTTTTTGTGATGTTACTGCACATTTTCTCAGTATCATCCTATCAAGGCTTCTGATCTTAAATTGCTTCTAGGATAATTGTCATGCAGCAGGTTTCAAATGTTAAATTGAATCACACAATAGGATATTATTTTGCCTGGACACCTAGAATTCTGGAAGCCCAGAAGCACAAGATAGATGACCAAAATTTTGGTTTCATTCTAGTTTTTGGAGGCCATAGGTGCTACTACTGTAACTACAGGAGCTTATGGATAGCACCTACCTAAATTGTGGTTGTGTGATTTTTGCAGAAATCGCAATTTCAGGTGGGCTTCATGATTTTCACAATCTCACTGCAAAAAAAAAAATCTTACTGGCAAGCAGAGAATCCCTGCAGTCTTAGAGCACAGGGAGGAAGGCAGAGATGGGAGCACAGGGAGGAAGAAGAAAGGCAGGGGTGGGTAGGTGTAGGGAGGAAGGAGGGAGCGGGTGGGGCTTCTCTCAGCAGTGAGCAGGACAAATAGACCCACTCTGGGGCCACAAACCATGTACAGAGCATTTGGTATGGTGAACTTGTAGTGCATTGTTGAATAAAACCTATTACAGGGCAAGAGGCATTCACCACCTGGGGAGAGAGGAAAGCGGAAGAGAGCAGCAAGTCAGCCATGGCTTCCAAACTGCTAATCATTCATAATTTTACTGGGTTCACCACTGCAATTTCACTATAGCAAATGCTGCGTACATGGTTTATGGCCCAGGGACAGGGTTGCTCATCCAGCTCTTTGCTGCAAGCAGCCATGCCTAACCCCTCCTACTCCCTACTCCCTTCCCTCCTTCACCTCACACCCACCCCTGCCACTTCGCGCCCCCCACCCATGCTCCAAGACTGCAGGGCTTCACTGCTTGCCAATAAGTTTGCTTGTTTATGTTTTGCCTTGGGAATGGCCCAAAACCACAGTTTAATTACCCTGATTAAGCCTCGGGAAGTCATGAATCTATGTGTTATTTAGTGTGTATTAATGCTGTCCCCAGGCTTAATCGGGGTAATTAAGACATGGTTTTGGGCCATGTGGCAATCTGCAGAGAGGGGCAGGAGTGCCAGGGACACTGGGCCAAGGCAGAAGGGAAGCGGGGGGCTGTCACACTCAGCCCACAAAAATGGCATCTGACCCTAGGTTTGCTCACAAATTCTTCTGCCTAGATTTACTCCACTTGAATCCCTGAAGCTTCAGGGAGGAACAGTGGTCTGCCCAGGTAGGTTAATACATAGAATAAAGGATCTGATTAAGACTAGTTACATTCTAATATTAAATAAATACACCCCTCCCTCAAAGACCTGCCCCACTTCTGATATGTATACAGCCATGCAATATTAGGATTGCAAAGGAAAACTCATCTAATGCCAGAATGTTCCAAAGTTAAGGTACCAATAACAATAGTAATTCAGCTGCCTTACACTTACCAAACTTAAATTTGTAGCTTAATAAATTACAGTACTATTGAAATGATAAAACAATTGTTATAAAATTAGGATGTCAACATTTTTAGTGGGACCTTAACTTTTATTTCCTGATTCTTTAGGCATGATTCTTGTTTGTGCTGATGGCCAATGAGAATAAGTTCCTTAGTCATTTTTACTACTTAATGCTAATGTCATATATGAATGTAGGGTTAGATTTGCTGGTTTTGGGGAAGGGGAGAGGTGATAAGCAGGGTTATATTAACTCTACTGATTAGATTTTACCCCTGAATCATACTTGAAACTGCATGTAGCTTTGATATTTGTCTTGGGGGAAGAGGAGTTTTAATTATGGTACTATTATGTACAGTAATAGTGCATAATTTATAAACCTGAGTCATGGTCATATTTTTATTTGGTTATAATAGATATGTTCAAGCCACTTGAATAATATTGTCAGGTGAAGTGAATGTTGCAGATTCAGAGCTAAATTTCCATTTCTGTTTTAGCCCTTTATCATCAGCTGTCACCATGCAACCATCATCAATACTACTGTTAGAACTGACACCAGCATCTGCAGCAACAGGGGTGGGAGCCTGGGACAGCCATCTGTAGAGTAAAGGTCTATGTGTTCACCTTTATAAATGTCAAAACTTGCATACCCTTCATATTTAGAGTTGCTTGACAGTTCTCACAGGCTCTGCTGGATCCAGCAATAAAAAAAGGAATAGTTTAACACCCTGTCTGCACTGAAAACTGAGCTAGGCTTGATTATGTCTTTTCAGGGTTAAATCATTAAGGTGCATATTTACATGTTTTCCGTTATCTACTATTAACCAAATTAACTTAGACCGAGGAAGCACTTCAAAATACTTTTACTGCATATTGGTTACTGGGGCCCGACAATCTAAGCTAAAAATCATTGAGCTTTATGCTCCAAAATGAAGAAAGAGAAAGAAATGAATTAGATGTATGACAGTGGAAGAATGGGCCTATAGTTTAAATGCACAGCTGTGCTTTAGACCACCCACCCGTAAAAAGGAGGCACCAGTGGGTGGTTCAATGAAACAAAATTAGACACCTAAGCACCTGATATAATCAGTGCATAATGTTAAGCACATCCACAGGTCAGAGCCCAGAAGTTTCAATTAGACCACTCACCTAGGAAGTGGGGAAACTGCATTCTCATTCCTTTGCAGCCAGAGGAGATTAAAACCCACTTACCAGAAGAGTGTCCTTCCCCCTGGGTTGAAGCTGGTCATATACAAGTCAAGGGACAAGAACAAAAGCAAGCAAAAGAGCACCTGACTCTGTGGGCTGGTGGTGCTCGGATTGCATACCTTAGGTAATTCGGAATTGATTCAAGGTTGCACTTGGGTACAACGTTATCTCTAATTTTTCCAACAACATGCAGATGTATGCTGTCATTGTGTTTGGTGTTGTCATCTTCTAGCACATAGCACCTTTTTTGGCAGATGTGCTACAACCCTTCACCCTCCCTGAGTGCCACTCTGATCCCCTACCCCTGCCCAAGGTGCTTCTCAGCTTCCTGCTCACATCCCTGTGTTGCTTGCCTGTACTTTCTGCTTCCTTCTTTGTGTTCCCTGCTCAATCTGCTACTTTGATTTCTGCTCCCTGCCATATCTGCAACTGTGCTCCCTGCTTCCTTCAGGATTTTTTGCGTGCCACACAAGGAGGTTGCCAATGTCACTTGTAGCATCTATGCCACTGGTTGGCCACCCCTGCTCTAGTACAGTGTACACCCTTTCGCCCCAGTCATGTGAACATTACCTGTATGAGTTACTGCACACACATGAGTGGGATCAATTAATTTATTGGGACTACTTATATATATAAGTCTATGCACAATTAAGACCTTTGTTAAGTTTTAGATCTAAGAAGATTTGTAATGTATCTGAAGATACAGGAATAGTGTTTCAGTATCATTATGGCATATTCTGTATTCCTTATTCATGAGATAATGCTCATATAAGTAGTCATTTGTATAAGGTGACTAAAATGTATAATATGCAGTCTATGATTAATTATGAGTTTTTCTTGATTGGATTCTGCTTAATGGTAATGTTCTTCTTATTTCTTCATGTTTCCTGTGATTAACTGAAAGATTATATTACTCCAGTAAGTCATGGGCTGCTTAACTCTCATGATTCAAATTACTTGGTATGTTTTCTTTCCTCCCTGGCTTTTTTTTCTGTGTTTGTGTTTTTGATTAACTGCTGTGGCAGTCATCTGAGTGTCAAGGCGAGGGTCATTACCATTTGTGATGTACTCTTCTTGTGTTAGTAAAAAATATAATTAGACACAGAGTTTCCGTGTAGGCCTAAACCCTCTCATTTGTTTGTGCTGCATTGTGTGTGCTGTAAATAACACCAAAGTAATACTATTAGGGGCAAAGGTTAAATAAGTCCTCAAAGCTAAGCTTCAGAATCTCCATTTATGTACCTAAACTAGTGTTCTGATTTTCAAAGATTTCTGAGCATTCACCCCCTTCTCTTTTAAAATAATATGAGCAGAAAGGTTTTCATCAGTTTTTGAAAATCACCAGAAGTATTTCTAGCATTACTAGGCAGTTGTTAGCAGAAGCATCAGATATTTCTTTCCCTTTGTTTTCTGAATTGATTTATACAAAAAATCATGCATCCAAAAGTCTGGTGCAGTTTTGTATATAAAGACAATATGGGAAATTATTTTGTGATCACCTTTACTGACTTGTCATCTGATCCTATAATGCTAAAATGAGCTTGACAGCTAATTGAAAAAAGGAGAATTATTTTCTCTAATCTCTCTCCCTCCCTTCAAGTATCTCAGTAAATCAATTTTTTAAAATGTTTTCAAATTAATAGAATCACAAGAAAATATTTCATTCCATCTGCTTCATTTCTCTGTCTGTTGTCTTCTCCATTTCTCCATCACTGTCTTCCAGTGAGGAAAAAAAGGTGAAAGGGAAGTTTGGAGAGAAAGACAAAGTCTTATTTTGATTTGATTTTTTAATTATTTTTTTTAGAAAAGTTAGAAGACATCAAATAACATTTTTATTGTATGTTTCCCTCACTTTAGTGTCCTGTGGACAATATAAACTATGATTAATCAGAAATATCTCTTACCAAGGTGATAGTTTTTCATTATTTTGTTTCATACTCCCAAATATTTGGGTAACCTTGTTTTATTGCATCTACCTTAGTTTTCCTGGTCTTAGTTGTTCTGATGTGTCTTAACTAAATCTGAGTAATCTTAATACTACCCCTTCTTCTCCTGTCTTGTCCTAGGAACATGGAGAAGAAAGTTAGCTTGTGTATTCTGTTGGCTATAGGCTATGATTTGTAACTATGATCTGTAGAGGAAAAAATGTATATCGAACAAAAACGAGTTATTTTCCTCTTTGACTAATGTAGAAGATTTCATTTCATCCATAATTCACAGTTTATTGTTTTTGTTACTCTTATATGGAAAATTCAATAAAACTTAATTAAAAATAAAAATGCAGTGCCATAAAACAGAGTTGAAACAGAACTATAATTTCAGAGACAGTCATATTTTGTCACATTGTATTCAAATGATTTATAATTAAGGATAGAAATAGGAATTAAAATTGGGATTTTTTTTTATTTTCTTATCCTATGAAATATTAAGTTACTTGATGAAAAGACACTTCTTTAGTGCAACAATTAATAATGATGAAACTGAAGAGTAAGTGATATAAAAACTGTAAAAGATGAGAGATAGATCTAGCTAGGGAAGAAAAAAAAAGAATTATTAGTTAAAAAGAGCAATTGCTTAAATTATTTCAATATCATTTCAATAAAAGCCATCAGAGTTGAATCAGTAATATGAACATTTTATGAAGCAGGTGCTGCTGAAGCTATTCTATAAATTGAACAGAATAAGTCGAATCATTTGCCAAGTGATTAAACCGTTACAATTTATTATACTTTTAATGCAATATTTGTCTGGATATGAAAAAGTTTTACAACATGTAATATAGAAATTTTACTCGTTGCAATCAATATCAGCTTAATGATAGTAACCTATTTTAAGATTTACTGTCTCACTTTGCATTGCATTTACAGTTTAACATAGTTTTGAAAAAAATAACTGAGTCTACTAGTTTAAGAAATTCCATCAGGAACCTAATCCCCTGACACATAATATTTCATAGTTAATATTGACATATGGTATACCAAATAAGGCCTACTCTTGTTTCAGTTGAAGTCAATGATAAACCTCCCGCTGACTTTAAGGAAAGCTGTTTTGGATCAGTAAATAATATAAGAATTAATGCCTTACTGTATGGTTTTTCTTCTTTTCTGGTGCTCTTAAGAATATAAATAATTACTATTCCAGATAGGCCTTTTCCTTCAGATTTGGCACTGGATCCAAAATTCATGGGTATTTCTATCCTGTCTTTTAGTTCATGCTCACCTCCTATATTTACTTTAACATATTGCATTTTGTAGTGTCTAAGGTAGGTTATGGACTATAAATGGTTAAGTATACTTAATTATCATTAGTGTCACAAGATCTGGCTATAATACAAAGCCACCTTTTGTTATGGTGGTGAATATCTTACCTTACAATAGTTTCATTGATTGATATCAGCAAGATGCAACCACAGGGAACATCCACACATGGAGGCATGTGAACTTGCAGCAGCTCAAATAGAAGCAGCACAAATTTGAGCCAGGGCATTTTGCCTCAGCTCACATGCTCAGACATGCACTTAGCTGTGGGGCAAGTTGTGCCACTTGGGGCAAAATAACCCTGCCTAGCTCCTCCTGGATCTGCAGCCACAGGGAGCTAGAGGCTGAGGCCAGCACGTGTGCTGGCCCCAGCAGTATAAAAACCTGCCCTGGCCAGCAGCTCAGGGCTACTTGCCTTCAGGAGCTTCTGACACCCAGCCACTTGGTATCTGGGGACACTACCCCTTGTGCCATATGGACTGCCGAAACAGCTTTCCCAAAATTACTTTTTAAAATACCTCAAAATCCATGTTCTTTCACAAGTAGAACAAAAGACCACTATATATGTATCTTTATATGGAGAGAGAGCGAGGGATGGATCACCCAGGCAATGTTTTATTGCTATATTTACAATGTTAAAGCAATTTGAAAGCCTAGCAGTGTCCCTATCAACATAATAAAATAAATTTAAAATATCTAAATGTTTTGTTCTTTACTGTTGGATTTCTTATCACACAATGGTTTTGTAGGAGGGGGGTAGGAAGGGGTATGGGTGTGTGGGGGGATGTCGGGGATGCAGATCGGCATGTGGGTAGAGGTGGGGGGATTGTGGTGGGACTGTGGGGGAGGCTATGTGGGGAGGAGGCTGCTCAGGAGGGGCGGGTCCCCTGTCCCCCACAGTGTGCAGCCTCCCACACATCACATGGACTACCTCCCTCCAGCAGGGCTGCAGCCCTTCCCTGCAGCACTACAGCTCCTCACTGCAGGCTCCCAGCCCCTCTGCCCACTCCCACAGTCTCCCTACTCACTCCCCCAGCTCTCTGGTTGCTCCCCCAGCCCCCTGATCACTCCCCCCACCTGGTCCCAGCCCCTCTTCCAGGCTGTTCAGGACTCTTCCTGGGAGCATGAGCCCCTGGATCTGTGTGAGGATGATAGGAGGCTGCCGCTGCCAGCAAGTGTCAGGAGGTGTGTTTTGAAAATTTTGAAGTGCAGTTTCCCAGAAACTGCCACATCTTTCTCCTTGAAACTTGGTAGGCTTCATGCCCTCAGAAGGAGCTACCATACCTACAACTTTTATCCAAATCAGGGAAGAAATTACAAAGTTTTAAGCATTTTCATGATTTCCTATTATAGCCCATGAGCAAAACTTCGAAACGTGTCAAAACAGTGGAACAATTTCAATGAAACAAAACAGGACAGTGCTTCGAAACAAAATGAAAAAATGAAACACTTTCCCTTCATAATGGTGAAATGGACCTTGAAATGAAATCATGGTGTTTTGTACAGCCCTATGTCTATGTACTGTTTTACTTGACAGCAGGACTTATTAACCAGAAAGTCATTATTATACTATTCTGCATTTTTATGTAACACCTTCCATCTGGAGATCTCAAAATGCTTTAGAAAACATTATATCTCTAATACATTAACAGTAAGAAAGCAGCAGTGGGCCAATTCCTTTTCTGGCCCAAATAAAACCCTGACGCTGTGAACTGTGATTTACACCAGGTGATTTGAGGGAGAGAAATTAAGTTTGCCCATAATTCACAGGGCCGCAGCTTATTTTACTTCCTCAAAGCACAATAAGTTGGGCTACTACACACACATCAGACATACAAGTCTTTTGCCAGGATTGACTACAGAGCTCAGTCTTATTTTGTAATGTGGTTGCTTTCTACAGAGCTTGAGGGGAATAATTCAAGTGTAGGTAATTTAACTCTGCAGTGAAGTAGTTCCCTATAATGAATAGGCTATGGCCACGTAAACTAGTCTTAACTTCTTTAAGGGTACCTGGCACTTTGTTACCTTTCATTTAAAGATGAGCAAATCATTTAAAATAAACTATCAGTTAATATACATAATTTATGTCTTTTACATACTAAGCTATAGGTTTTTTTCACAAGTAAAGTTGCACCAAAACAGAATATTATTCCAAAATGAATGCTCCCACATATACTTGCAGTGAAATAACTAAAGGTGCCAATTGCTATCAATTTAATTATTTCCTTTCCAGTCATCTTCTGAGCTAAACTATTGCCTCTGTTTCTGCTGATTACCTCAGATGCATTAGATATTTAACCATAAATGATGAACATCTTTGAGCTGTTTTGCTTGTCTCTGATTGGTCATTCAAGTCCCTATTGTTATCACATTTATTCCCTATGTGGCTAAAACTGAGTATTTTCTGTATTAATTTTTTCAGACATTAATTTAAAATCTGGCATATGTGAACACTGTCACCAGTAAACTCCATCACTCAAATATTTTCCTAACCAAACACGATGAGATATGTGCAGATCCATGGTGAAGTCATTCCAAATGAGAACACATATTTGCAGAAAATAGTTTACAATATTCTTCCAATTCTACATTTGACTCATTAATGGACAGAGAAGAAACATTCATTTGTACACATCCTATTTACATGTCTTTTCAAACTGTTTTTAAAGCTCCTGTATTATATTTTGGAAGCAACGCTGTCATAATTGAAAAATGAGGAAGAACACTTTTCAAATATGGACAATAGGAGGATGTAAATATATTAACATATTGTGGCTGAAGTCCCACTTGAGAAATATGCAGGAAAAATACTGGAAGAAATTCAAGATTTGCAATACAATACAGTGCAGGGAGCTCATAGTAGACGCACATAGTAGACAAACTTGTTTATAGAAAAATGAACCCTAGTGACTTTTCTGTACAAATCCTGACCCCCCAAGAATTACAACACAAATGAATAAAACAGAAAAAGGGGGAAAATAAAAGAAAGGTGGACTGATACGCTTTAAAGAGGCATTAAATGTAAAGATTTAATTCTTTCGAATTTTAAGAATATCCCTTAAATTGAATATCTGATATAAAGCATAACTTCCCTGACTTCTTTGCTGTGGTTTTTGTTTGTCTGCTTTTAAACTTTTGCTTTGTTTTTATAGGCAATAAACAAATGTATTCAGAAGACGGATGTTATGCCTAAGTACTACATATTATGATAGA
Source organism: Alligator sinensis (assembly GCF_000455745.1). Taxonomy (NCBI): domain Eukaryota; kingdom Metazoa; phylum Chordata; order Crocodylia; family Alligatoridae; genus Alligator; species Alligator sinensis. The sequence continues at coordinate 654,431 of NW_005842020.1, read as the reverse complement.
AATTGGGGTATGTCTATCTATATCAATATGAAATAATTATGTTGACTAGGAGGTGAGTGGAGGGAGCAGGTATGCAAGTCTCCTGATCACTATTCATGAGTCTGTAGTGTGCAAGGAACCAGCAGAGAGAAGCTGGTGGATGCACCTCCGCTACCCTCCTGGTCTACAGGATGGGTGGAAGCAACTGCATTAGCCCTCCCCTCCCACCAGTGCCTTCTCCAGAGCACAGTTGATGGCAAAAAAATAGTATTTAGAGGTTTTCTTTTATGAACTGGCTTGTAGATAAAGTAGATGTGCATTAATATAATGGTCCAGGGGAACAGCAAGAGGTAATTGGTTTCCAAAACCCTGGTGTGACAAAGTTTCCTTCAAGGCTCACTGTGTCTGCAGTGGGCATAAAAAGGCTGGAAGATTCAAACAGTGTACCACATTGTTCCCTGATAACTCATTATGAGAAAAGGAACTCTGCAGCATTGGCATCAGGTCACAGTGCCCAAATGCAGAGCCCTTGGGATTTCCATTTTTGGTGGACAGACCAAATTAGGAGGCCAGGGCATGCCCAGGTTAAGACACAGGTAAATAACCAAATTACAATGTGTGCATGTGATGGGTTTGGGAAACAAAGGAATATGATGACAGAATAGAATGTGGAAAGTATGACAACCACAGGGGAACCAATCAACAGTACCTGGAGATGAAGAATCATCAGGAGGAGAAAGAATACAAAAGGAGTGATTTCAGAGCAGCAAAGGTCCCCATGGGGGAAACCCAAGGCCACTGTGGACAGAGGATGCACCAGTCCATCTCATCCAACCCACTTTGAGGGGGAGAGGTAGGGGGGGGAGGCTCAGCCTTTGACTTCCAGGCTGCTGGCTGCTGACATTCAAGAAAGAATCATTGGGCGAAGCTGACATACTGGCCAGGTGTACCTACACTCTGTGAATACTAGGACTGGTAAATATAGAAATGGGGGTGCAGGGAGTTATTTTGTTGGCCTTGCCTGCATTATTCTTATCTGCTATCACTGTATATCAATAAAATTGGCTTATTATGGAATGGAAGGTGTTGTGGTTGGTCTGAGGGTTTGGGTTGGCCTGGAACAAGGCATCTGGGTCATAAATGCAGTGCCAACTGAGTAAATGGAAGGCATGAGAGCCTTTCTTCATGGACCTACTCCTTCTGGTTCCCAGGAGGATTTAAACTGGGTGAAGCATATAAGTGTTTGTTGTCTTGGGAGAAAGTGGTTGGAATTGGGTTATTTTTCTCCCAGAACTGCCGTTTTTGACTAGGGAGAAACAAAGTCAATGTTTGTATACTTGAGGATCCTACTGGGAAAATGCTGATACTCCCAAGAGAAACATAACACTTGAATATGCCCCGTGTGTATGTGATGGAATGACAATAGTTCAGCTTCAAAAGTTTAAAGTTAAACATAAAGTTTTAAAGTTACCATATATCCTCCAGAGGTAAGTATCCTGTTTTCCATTAATAATTTTTTTTTCCTGTGATAACAGCGGTGAAATCCTGTCAGTTTTCCCCCAAATTTATTTCCAAATCAGTAAACATAGCAAAATAAATTTATGAGAAATATTTATGAATCTATAGTAAACAATGACAAAGATGACTTTTTAATTTTAATCAAAGCACATTAAAATTAAATTTAAGTCCTTATTGTCAGACCATATCATCTCTGAAAGTCGCAAGTACTAGTTTACCTGACAGACATCACAACATTTCTGAAGAACTCCAGTTTTGAAAATTGATTTTTAAATCCCTTGTTTTAGAGGTGAGGGTTTGGGTCACTACACACAATAGCAAAATAGAATCTATTTACTATTTCACATCATAAAGCTTTTATCAAACTCCAATACTTGCAATGCCTAAAACAAAATTATTTTTTGGAATTAAATGCAATATTTTAGTGCAATGTGTTTTTTTTTCTTAGACATAAGTGACTTTTACTAATATTTCAAAGACTTTAAATCCATATCTCCTCATAAAGAAAACTACGGGTTCTCTGCTTTTGAAGTACATGTGGGAGCCTTCTTCAGCAAAGAGAAATTGGGTTTTGTAAATCAGCCTCAAAAAATACATGTGGATTGGTAGATTTATAATACCTAGTTGAACCCTTTGAGGTTTGCCCATCACTTCTAATTATTATCATTATTTAGTCTTGTTTATGTGGTTTAATGCTCAGTTGCAAATGAATTCAAATGAAGGCTTAATTTTGGGTTTCCCAGGAGTTAAGGAGTAGTTAAGGATGCTGTACATGGAAAAAAGGGACACAAACTGAAGAGGGAAAGTGAAAGAGCTGATAATTATATTTATTTAAGATCAGTTAAGCCTGCAATAACCAGTGTTTAAAGTGTATCTGAGTCAATAATTAATGCTCAAGTGTTTATTTGATAGATTCAGCCTCATCTTCTATGGATTGAATATTGTTATTAGTTTGAATTTTAAATTCACTCACTTGGGTTACATGTATACCCCTGTTTTGCTCACTCGTCACAGCTATTCAAACAATCCAATTTAATCCCTGGTGTATGAGGAGAATGACTTTCAGGAGGAATAATCATGCTGGAAGCACTTTTATATTCACTGAATCAATGAAAAAAAGGAATATCAAGTAACCTTGTTTTTTTTACACACACAAGCATGCACGCACACACGTAGTCATACACACACATGCACACACACACACACACACACACAGCATAAGATTTCATGGACCCAAGTTCACCTCATCAGATGCTGTGAAAGGACAGCATAGAGCAGGGTAAAGTGAAGTGAGTGATTAAAATACAATATATAGGAAAGCAGAAGGGAGTGGGAGAGGGTGGGGGAATTCTAAGAGGTATATGAGTAAATAAACCATCTAATTAATCTCTCATCTCTCTGCAAAAGAACATTATTGGGAGTTCACCTGTAGGACAGTGCTCTCTTTTTGCATTGCCTGATTCAAAGGAAATGTACTTTGGCTTTCCACTATCTGTCTAAGTATGATTCCTGTAGCACTGGATGTTCATTGTTCTAAGACATCATGCCTTCCACATTGATTGTATCCAAAAAACAGCTGTCTCCTTAAAATTATTATATAAGAATGAAGGAATTGCCATTGCAAATTAGAGCAGTCATTCATCAAAGCAGTTCAGATTTGCTGACCTTCTTCACAGTTGCCATACTGAGACAGATGTTCAGAATTCAGACAGATATTCATGAACACTCTTCTGCAAAGGATGGAGGGATGACACTGAATTTATGCCCATAGAGGGCAGGGATCCATTACTGGGGTCACTAATCTGTTTCCAAGTACTGTTTTAACCTGTTGTGGCTTCATGGAACATGCAGGCCATTAGTTACAGCCTTACCCTGTAGTATTTATTTAGGTTATAAAGTAACTGGGACAAATCCTGTTGGGTTTTTAAAGGAACATCTATCTACAGAACTTTAGAGAATCATGGCTACCGCTGACAATTCAAAGGCCTTAGAGCCAGAAATAGGCACAAAGAAAACTAAAGCATCTCTGCTTTTGAAGTATATGTGGAGTTTTCTTGAGGAAAAAGAAACTGAGATTTTGAAAATCAGCCTTCAGAAATACATACAGGGCACATCTACACATGCATTTACTCTGGCCCAGATTTACTCTGGTGTAAACTAAGCTGGAGTAAGTGTTTTTGGGCAGGTGTCTACACACACAGGAATTAGGGAACAGATTTGCATCCAGTTCCCTGCAGCCCTGCAATGGGCCCTGGAAAAGTTCTAGGCTCCAGCTGCAGCTGTCAGCATCTGGCAGCCCTCTATAAAAGCCAGCCCTGCTCTCTGGCCAGCCTCTTCCTTGCCCAGGAGCAGCATGCCAAGCACAGGGACAGCACACAGTAGCTTTCTTCTTGCCCACTTAGCCTCCTTGTGCTATGGCTGCTCCAGCCTCTGGCCCTGGCAGTGATAATCAGTGCCCTGCAATCTTTCTGGTATGCCTAACAACTGCCTACCCACCTGCAGCACACTGTCCCAGAGCCACCACCAAGCAGCTGCAGCCAACAGGTACACTAACAAGGAGCTCCACAATGCCACCACTGGGGCCACCATTGCCCTCCTGGGCCTCCAGCCCCACTGCCTCTGGGCCAAATACACCAGCCAGCATTGGTGGCTACACATCCTCCAGCAGACCTGAGACAACAAGCAGTGGCTGGATGGCTTCTGTATGACCCAGGCCACCATCTGGGACCTGCTCCAGTCACCTGCTCCAGCAGCTCTGGCCCCACTTGGAGTGGTAGGATACCAGCATGTGTCTGGCCCTACCCACTGGCACCCTTTTTGCCCTTGCGCTTCTCATGTTGGCCACACCTGCCAGCCTTTGGTATGTTGGACACCTGTTTGGTGTGGGCAAAGCTACCTCTGGATGTGTAGGGGTGCACTGTTCTCCATGTCCATGACCCCCTGGCAGTGGTGGCAGGTTTCTATGCACTGGGATCCCCCCTGTGCATAAGAGCTCTGGACGGGACTGACATCCCCATAACCTGCCCAATGCACCAAGACCACAGGGGATTTCACTCCATGGTCCTGACGGCCATCATGGACCACCATAGCACATGCACATGCACCCCTGTGAGCGCTGTCTGAGCGGTCAACGCATACAACTCTCCCATGTTTCAGAACTCCAGCCTGGTGGGACTGGTGGAGAGTGGGCACTTCATGCCAGGGGTGCTGGACCTGTAGCTGGGTGCTGTCATGGCCCCACCCCTGCTCAGCAGGGACCCTGCCCACCTGCTCCTGTCCTGGATGATGCAGCCTTGCACTGGCCACCTGGAACCCCTCCAGGAACACTTTAAATGCTGCCTGGGCCAGACCTGCACCCTGGTGGAGTGTGCTGTTGGCTACCGCAAGCACCGCTGATGCTCCCTCACCATCCACCTTGAGGTCATAGAATCATAGAATTGAAGGACCAGAAGGGACCTGCAAGATAATCAAGTCCAGTACCATGCTATGGGAAGGAAGTTATTGGGCTTAGTTGAGTTCAACAAAGTGCTTGTCCAGCCTCATCTTGTACAGCTGCAAGGATGCTGACTGCACCACCTCAGCTGGGTGTGTGTTTCAGATTCTGATGACCCTTACAGAGAAAAAGCTTTTTTCTTATGTTCAGCCAGAATTTACCCGCTATTAGCTTATTCCCATTGGTCATTCTCCATCCTTGAGGTGCCTTCTTGAAGGTTACTGAGGAGAACCTCCCCTGGGTCATTGTCCCAGCCTGTGTGCTGCATAACATCTGCAAGGCCCAGAGCAAGCTGCTCTGTGAGGCCTGGGTAGAACAGAACTGGGCCACAGCATGAAGAGGACATCCTGGCAGTGGGAGCACCACCTGCAGTGGCAACAGTGCCCCTCCTACCTCCACCAAAGCACCAAGAGAGCCATGCACCCACCAGCAGGAGCCAGGGCAGTGGGTGCAGAAGGCTGTAGATTACCACCTCCTCCAGCACTCCCCACTCTTGCCCACCAGCACCACAGGCCACAGACCATCTATGCCCTGCCCTCCCCCAGCACCACTCTCATTGCAGACACATGTCCAAAGAAGAAGTCTTTATTCCCCTCAGAACACACAATTCCCTCTCCTCTCAACAAACAGAACCCCTCCATCACCCACCCCATCCTGGAAAATAAAACACCTTTTTTTTCTCATGAAAACTATTACAAAGTCATTTTTGTAGTGTCCCAGATTAGAGGGTCATAGAGTGGAGGCACCTAGTGGGCAGAGCCCAGGGGCAGATGGCCAGCACCCCAGCCTCTGAACATTCCCCTGCTGTTCTAGACACCATGATGAGTGCAGAGGGTGGAGGCCTCACCCAGGGGTGATGGCATCACTGCTCTTCTGATGCAGGTGGCTCCCTCTTTGCCAGGTTCTGTCTATGGTCAGCAGGGCCAGAGTGTGGTCTTGTCCCTGCTGCTGGCTGCTCCAGTTCCACAGCCATGTGAAGCCAAGATAAGTAGTGGGCCTGGGCCCAAGTACGGGGTCTGGGTGGTGGCAGACCCAGAGTGGGGGCTGGGCTAGGGGTTCCTGCCATCTGGAGACACCTTAGGACCTCCCCCCAGGCCCAGGTGGGGCCTGCTGCAGGACAGGGTGTGGCTTCCAGGGGAACCTATGGGGCAAGGGATGGGGAAGCAGTGGGCATGAATGAGACCACCAGGCCTAGAATTGTGTCCAGGACCTGATGGTTGTCATCTGTGGCCTGGACTGCCCAGCCCAAAATGGTGTTTTGCTTCCATAGGACCTGGATCTGCTCATCCTACAGGGCCAGGAGCTTGGCCCAGAATTCCCAGTCAGTCTGGTCCTGTGCCTCCTCTTGGGCAATGTCTTCAGCCCACCACCTGTCCTGGTGGGTCAGATCCTCCACCCACCAGGCCTCTGCAGTCTCCTCCCAATCCTCTGTGACCATCACCAGCTGCTGGAAGAGGGTGTGGTCCATTGCACACCTCTGGAAAAGCAGAAGCATCCACAGGGTCCTGGCGATGGGCAGTAGTCACCCTATGCCAGGAACCCCACTGGCAACTTCAGCCTCTCCTCCATGTCCAGATTCTGGACCTGCAGAGCCGTGAGACAGAAGCCATTAGTGAGAGTTTGCAACATTTCAGAGATAAGTTTCTTGCACCAGAGGCCATTTACTGTATGGCCTCAGATCAGGGGTTGGCCATGCAAGGGTGCCTAAGGACCATGGCAAGTCAGGCTGGGCAGGCCTGAGCCCAGGCGGCCATCAGCTGAGCCCCCCATCTCCACATGCTCCCCTGTGGCTGGCAGGCCACTGGGTGCTGGCTTCAGGCAGCCTACCTTCCCTGCCCCGTCCCCACAGTGGGACAGGCCATGCTCCTGACAGCACCTGCTGCTGCGGTTCCAGACCCCTCTGCCCCCCCCATCTCCTCCTGCAGGCCCACCACTCTGCTGCACTGCTATTCAATCTAAGGTGCCTGGGCAGGGGGGCACATGGATCTCCTTCAACTGAGATGAGGAGCTGGCTGTGCCCCCACCATTCCTACTGGGGGCTTCTCCAGAGAAGCTTTACCTCAAGCAAGCCCCTGTTGTATATGCCCTGGGTGGTGAGAAATGAGATGTTTGTGTAGGACAAGGGGTGCCTGACCCACTACTTCCTGCTGCTGCTGGTCCTCATGGTGCCCCAGGTGCACCTGTAATCCTGGTACATGACCCTTAGCTATGACAGCACAGGGGAACACCTGGGCTGATCCACAACCTCTGCCACTGGATGAAGGGCTACCTGTGGCTGTGCTACATGTCTCTATCCCCTGGTGCTGAAGAGGACATTCCTGTTGGCATCAACACATTACTTGGTGTGTGAGAGGCCCATGGCTGCCTAATTGTGGGAGCATGGGCTGCTCAATAAAGTTTTGCACTGTCTCCCACCTCCCTTCATGCTATTGGCAGGGACCCTGAGGCCAGAGGAGTGCAGACAGGCTGGGCAGGGAAGCGGGGAAGGGGCCAGGAGCAGGTGTGGGGGCTGGTGCAGGGAAGACCCTCCCTCCATGCAGGACTTACCACATGCCTGGGGTTGGCATGGCTGGTGGCTCAGCACAGTCCTCCCAGTTGGCAATGGTATCCAGCTGTGCCCGGTGTCCTCAGTCTGCACAGCATGGTTGGGGGCCTGACCCCAAGGAGGAGCTGATACTGATGGTGGCCAGTGTTGTCATGGATAGCCACACCTCATGTCTGGCCCTGGGGCTGTGCAGTTAGTGAGGCAGGCACTGGCTAGGTTTCCCTGAGCTGTTAGTGGAAACTGTAGCTAAGCAGCTGAGTGGGATGGGGTGCTGCACACCCAAGGGTCCCTCCTACACTGAAATGTCACCAGAGTTGCCAGGCCAAGGTAGGGGCTTGGGCAGGTCACCTTTGTTTGTGTAAACCACCTGGCTACAGCCTGGGTCCTAGGGCACCAGAATGTTAATCAGCTGCTGCATAAAGGGCATGGTCTTGCGGGCATGGTCAGATCGATGATTATGGTCAGTCATGGCAACCCACTGTGCCCGCAAGGCCTTGATCTTTATGTGGAACTGTTGCACAAACTAATTATGCCCTCGCTCCTGCATCTGGCCTCATAAATGTGGTCATTGAAGTGCCCACCCCACTCAAAGTGGCACAGCACCTCTGCCTCATCTGACCACAAGGTTTCCAGTCTCCTCCTGGCTCCAGCTGGGGCCCCAGGTGGAGGGGATGGGTGCATAGATGTGTGTGGACCCTGGCCTGAATGGGGAGGATGACACCATGCTGGGTTCTTCTCTGGCTCTCTGGGTTGCTGTCTCTGTGTTGCTAGCCCCAGGCAGCTGCCAGCAGTGCCTAACACAAGAGCATGGCATGGGAGTGGTAGTCTTGTGGCAGCGGCTATGCTCCATGGAACTTGCAGGCACAGGGCAGGCTTCTGGAGGTATGCTACAGGGAGATGACACTGGCCCTGCTCCCCAGAAGCTGCCTGAAGGCAGCCTTTGGGGCTGGCAGACCTGGCCAAGCGCTGCAGTAGCCTGTAGCACCCTTCCGCACCCTTCTGGCCCTGATAGCACTACCCTGAAAGCTGTGTGGCAGTGAAGTCCCAGGCAGGAGTGCTGGGGTACTAGTAAGCAGGCACCCAGGGGCCAGGAGCACACACAGGGCCTGCAGTGCCCTCAGGCTGCCTGTGGTGTGTGCACCAGGGCACAAAATGTCTTCTGGCTTTTATAGCCTGCATACAGGGCCCGCCATAGAGGCAACCCAGCCCTGGAGTAGGAGAGGCTCCTAGCCTGCAGCCCTGGGGCTGGGCTCAGGCCAGGCCCTTAGTGGTTGGGCAGACCCAGGAGCAAACTTGCTCCCAGGTCATGTCTACATGTGTGTTACTGCACTTTAACTAATCCTATTTAAGTTTGCTACTTGCATTTGCAAGTAGCAAATGTACATGGGATTAAGGGTTTTTACTTTGCAGTAAGCATGTGCACATGTAGATGTGCCTCCTTACTGGGCAAAAAACCTGATAATCTGCAGTAACATGTCTCATGTAGCTACGACCAGACAGCTTATTGGATCACAGAAAAGTAAGGTTGGAAGGGACCCTCACAAAGTCATCAGTCCAGCTGTCTACTGAAGGCAGGACTATCTGTGACTAAACCATTTCAGTCAAGTGCCTGTCCAGCCTGCTCTTGAAAATTTCCAATCACAGATATTCCACTATTCACTGAAGCCTATTCATTAAAGATTCACCACCCTCATAGTCAGAAAGTTTCTTCTAATCTTCAACCTAAACTTCTTTTGCTGGAGCTTGAGACCATGGCTCTTAGTCCTGTTCCCTATGACCAGAAAGAAAAGCCCATCTTTATCCTTTCTATAATTGCCCTTCAGGTATTTGAGGCTTATCAAATCCTGCCTCAGTCTTTGCTTCTACAGACTAAACAACCCTAGCTTTTTCAGCCTTTTGTCATAAGTCTTGCTTCCCAGTCCCCGTATGTTGTTTCTTTCCCTGCACTGGATTTTCTCCAATCTGTCCTTGTCCTTCTTAAAGTGTAGGACCCAAAACAGGACTTAAGCACACCAATGCAGAATATAAGAGAAAAATCACTTCCCTTGATTTGCAAATGATACTTCTGTTACTACAATCCAGTGTGCTGTTTGCTCTTTTGGCTCATATTCAGAATTTTTTTTATTAATTAATTAATTTTTTTGTAACCTCAGGTCCTTCTCTGCAGTACTTTAGCTTAGCCAGTCATTCCCCAGTCTGTATTTGTTAGTCAGGCATGACTTGTTCTTGGTGAATATTGTCTCTAATTGACTTTTTCTCCTCTATGTACCTTATAATAGAGTCCTCAAGGACATGCTCCATGATCTTTCCAAGTATTGAGGTCATGTTGACAGGTACATAATTCTCCAGATTTTCCTTCATTCCATTCTTAAATATGGGCATCACATTTACCCTTCTCCAATCATCTGGAAACTCACCCAACCTAACCAAGTTCATAAAGAGAATAACTAACAGCTCTGAAATAACATCAGCTAATTCCTTCAGTATGCTATGGCGCATCCCATCCAGTCCTGCCAAATTATAGAATCATAAAAAATTTGGGTTGGAAGGGAACTCAGGAGGACATCTAGTCCAATCCCCTGCTCAAAACAGGACCATCCACAACTATATCATCCCAGCCAAGGTTTTGTCTAGCTGGGTCTTAAAAACCTCCAAGGATGGAGATTCCAAAACCTGTTACATCATTTCACTATGCTCCTCATGAGAAAGTTTTTTTTTTCCTAATATCTAACCTAAGCTTCCCTTGCTGCAACTTGAGACCAATGGGCACTTTTACACATGCTCCAGGGATGGGTGGTTCAGAGTGCCACCACATCTCCTGTATCTGCTCATTGAACAAGCTTTAGTTCAAGTGCCTCCACCACCATTTTTAAGCATGGGGACTTGGATATGTGAGATGCAAGAGGCTGATACATGAGGCTTTGACACACAAGACATAGGAGCCAATTAATTGAGGCTGATCCTAGATACTTGGATCCCAGTGTATTGAAGAAGCCTTGGCACTCATGTATAGGCAACCTTTTTTCCTTGTTCTGTCATCTGCCACCTCCGAGAACAGTCTAATTGCATCCTCTTTGGAACCACCCTTCAGGTAGTTGAAGGCTGCTATCAAATTACATCTCAGCCTTCTCTTGTCCAGACTAAGTGAACCCAGTTCCCACAGCCTCTCCTCATAAGTCATGCACCCCAGTGCCCTAACCATTTTTGTTGCCCTTCACTGGACTCTTTCCAACTTGTCCACAGCCTTTATATAGTGGAGGGCCCAAAACTGGACACAGTACTCCAGATGTGGCCTCACCAGTGAAACTAGAAGGCAATAATCACTTCCCTTAATCTGCTGGCAATGCTTCTACTAATGCATCCCAGTATGCTGTTATCTTTCTTCACAACAAGGACACACTAGTGGCTCCTTGTCAAGATAAGGAAATTAAAGCAGGGGAAACTCTTGAAAAGAGAAGTTAATCCTACCCCTCCACCGCGCCCCCCCCCCCCCCACAACCTCAGACAACCAGAGGATCACTGCAGGCATGTGCATCAGCACACCACATTTTTTGAGTCCGCCTTTTGATTGGACATTACCTCAGAATGATATGAAAAGCTATTATGTATTAAGAAAAGGAAAGAAGACAAGATATGAAGGATGTTGTTGCAGACTCTGGGAGACCTGTTCAAGAAATGGTTTAAACCTACTAAAGTGCCTAAAGCACAGATATGTGACCTTATTGAAGAGCAGTTTTTGGCTGACCTTGAGGAATCAACACAAAAGTGGGTTAGATGTCACTGTCCAAAGACATTGGTGGAGGCTCTGTGCCTGTCTGAGAACTTTAATAGTGCCCAGGCTGACCCACAATGAGAGAGAAGTAACAATGGAGGAATGCCTCTGACTCCTAAGAACCTAGACAGGAGAATAGGGAATAAAGAGTAGAGAGATGAGGAGGATAACCCAACTAAGGATTATATGTTTCCATTGTGGTCAACCAAAACATGTTGCCAGGGATTGTTTTACTAGCTTGAGGAACTGGCTGTTATCATGAGAGATGATGGGAGAACAGAAAGAGGATAGAAGTACAATGCAAGATCAAACCCAGATAGAAATGATGGATTGTAGTCTGGGCAAAGCTATGGGGGGCCTGAAATGGAAACAGCCCATGGTCTTGGTGGAAGTGGCTGATAAATGGGTGCAAGTGATAGTGGACACTGGTTGTGCACAGTCTTTGGTTAGAGCTAGCCTTTTACCATGTGGGGAAGGCAGGAGGATATCTCCCATTAGAATGATCTACATGCATGGCTGTGCTTCTACATATGAGCATTAGAAAGTTCCAATGATCATTGAGGGATTTACTAAATACCTGTAGGAGTGGCACCCAATGCCATACCCCATGGTGTTGGGGAGGGAATGGCCAGAGGTGTATGATCTTTTGGAAGCCCTTTGCGCTTGAGAAAAATATTAAGCTGGGTTATTAGGGGAAGAAAGAACTGAATCAGTCGGTGAGAAAGAAGACACTCCCTCCAACCTAGAGGGGTTAATCAGTGGTGCCCAGTTTAGGAGGGTGCAAAGACAAGAAACCACCTTCTAAGCTATTTGGGAGACAGAGATTTCAAAGGAAAAGCATCAGTGACTGGCCCATGAAAATCTTCTGGGTGGCCATTTAGGAACGGGGAAGACAGAAGCCCACTTAATGAGCTATTTATTTTGGCCACATCTGTATGAAGAAGAACTGTTCTGTGCAGAGTGCCCAGAATGTCAAAAGATGAGCCAGAAAACTGCCCCCCAATATGGTATTTCAGATGATGCCTATCATTGCAGACCATTTTTCTCCCATTGCAATGGATGTCATAGGCCCATTACCTAAGAGCTCTAGTGGGCATCAATTCAGTCATGTTTATTGATTATGCCATTCGGTACCCAGAGGCTATCCCTCTCTGGATGGTTACAGGACCTCAAGTGGCTGAGGAGCTTATAAGGTGGATATCATGGGTGGGGCTACCTAAGGAGATTGTGATGGATCAGGGGACCAATTTTATGTCCCATGTCTTGAAGAGTGTATGTCAAGTACTACAAATTAAACACCTTAAGACTTTGGTTTTCCATTCCCAAAGTAACAAATTAGTAGAATGCTTTAATAGAACCCTGAAAGGGATGCTTAGGCAATGCACCCAAGAGAACGAGGAGGTGAGATCTCTTGTGCCCCCATTGTTGTTTGTGGTTCAGAAGGCTCCCCAGGCTTCTCTGTGTTATGCACCACTTGAATTAGTGTTTGGCCTTTTACCATGGAGCATGACAGATGTCATTTGTGAGGGATGGAAATAGGGTGGAGATGATAGGGCTGATCCCACTTAATATGTTACTCCTTTGAGGGAGAGACTTCAGATAGCCAATGAGTTAGTTGTTAGGAATCTACAGAATGTGCAGGAACACCTAAAGTCCTTAGACAAAGATATAAAAAAGAGAAACAAATTTACCATGTCAATTTATTGAAGTTATGGAGAGAAAGAAAAGGTTTATTAGTTACTCCAGTCCCAAAGGAGGACAAGTTTGGCCATGACATAGAAAGGAATGCAGAGACTACACACTTGGAGAACTTAGGGGGTTAGCTATCAGCTTGAACAGTTAAGAAAACTGAGAATTCACAGACATCTTTAGTGAGGCCCCAGGAAGAGTTCAGGGAGTAATATATAAAATTCTGACTCTAGAAGGGACAATAATTTTGGGAAAAAATGTGCAAGATCCTGTAAAATAAGTACCAGCTGACCAAAGAGGAATTGAATAGGAATTGAACAGGTTCATTATGGCATCTCATCCATGGCAAAGTCCTCCAGCATCAGTGCCTAAACTCAATGGGGCAATCCCACAATGCATGGACTTTAAAAAATTAAATCTCATCACACAATGTGATGCTTTCCGTGTGCCCCATGTAGGAAACATCTTAGAATGAATAAGAAAGTCAAAGTTTATCTCAGCATTTGACCTGGCCATAGATTATTGGCAAATTTTGTTGAGGGTAGTGGATCAAGCAAAGATGGCCTTTGAAACCCTTTGGGGCTTATATGAATTTAAGAGAATGCCTTTTGGTCTGAATGGAGTGGAAGCCATCTTTCAATAACTTACAGATTGGATCCCCACCAGGGTTATTCTGCAGTGTATATTGATGATTTAATAGTCTATACAGAGAGGTAGGAACAACATGTACAGGCAATCAGAGCAATATTACAGAAACTTTGGCAGGCTGGCTTGATGGCTAACCCTAAGAAATGTGCCCTGGGTCAAGTGGAAATACAATATTTAGGGGTCTTAGTGGGACAAGGATGAATAAAGCTACTAGCAGATAAAGCTGAAGCCATAAAAATTGCCCTCCTTCATGAAGTAAGAAACCAATGAAAGCATTCCTTGGATGGCCCAGCTATTATCATAAATTTATTCCACATTTTGCAGAAATAACTAACCCCCTTACTGATACCATCAAGAGAACAGGAAATGGACCTATAACCTTAGGCAAAAAATGTGAACAAGCATTTGGAGCAGTAAAGGCAGCTCTGTGCCAGGATGTTGTGTGACATGCACCTTATTACTCGCAGCCTTTCATTTTACAGGTAGTTGCATCAGGAGAGGTTGTTGGGGCAGTTCTTTCACAAGCTATAGAAGAGGCCAAGTTGTCTGTGGCTTATGCAAGTAAGAAGTTGAATGACCATGAAAAAATTATGCTACCATTAAATGAGAGTGTCTGGCTCTTAAATGGGGCATTGAATACTTCAGATACTACCTACTGGGTAGGGAATATAAATTAATTATGGCCCATGGCCCATTGAAGTGGCTCCAATCAGCTAAAACAGATGTTGTGGGCTTATCTTTCAGAGCTTGGGTTAAGTCCCAGGCTTGAGATTCTGCTGTTTTGATTGGTGGAGCCCATCCACCAATCAAGAGGCAGCACGAGAAGTTAAGTCACACCCCTTTCCTGAGGGGAGTGGGGGGAGGACCTCCTGCCGGACCTGATTGCAGACTGCAACACTGTCAGATCTGGAAGAATTCTGGGGCAGAGCCTTGAAGTGTATAAAAGGAGCTATGTGCCCAGCATGAGGGAGACGGATCCGGGACGGAGAAGAGTGAAGAGCGGGGCTTAGAAGAGCTGAGGAGAGCTGCTCAGCCAGGCAAAGCAGTAGCCTGGAAGTGCCCCTGAAGACTTCTATTGGTGGGGAATGGCAGATGGCTCCAGCAGCTAGGCTCTTGGTGCACAGCACAGCCTACAGCATCCAGACCCTGGGAGTTGCATGAGGCAGCTTGGGTCTGCAACCTCTGGCATGCGACCAGAGACACGGTACACAGGCCAGTGCACAGAGCAGGATCTTTGGGGTGCTAGGGCAGCTCAGGCCACCCTCCAGCTTCTTGAATCTCATGAGATTTCTTCTGGTCCAATCCTCCAATTTGTAGAGATCGCTTTAAATCCTACCCCTACCTTCCAGCGTATCTACCACACCTCCCAGCTTGGTCTCACCTGCAAACTTGCTGAGGGTGCATTCCATCCCATCTTACAGTTTGGTGATAAAAAGTGAAAAAAACTGGCCTGAGGACTGACCCCTGTGGCATTTCACTTGATACCGGCTGCCAACTAAATATCAAGCCATTGATTACTGACAATCCAGCAAGTTTTCTATCCAAATTCATCCAAGCCCTACTTCCTTAGCTTGCTTGCAACAAAATCGTGGGAGACAATATCAAAAACTTTGAGAGCATCTATCTTCTAAGCAATGCCTAATGTGTTTTGTCATTAGTCTATCCAAGTGATTCTCAGCTAGATTGGTTTGATACCCTGCAGTGCTTTGTGATCCTTTTGTGGGAGACACAAGGTGCTATGCAATTTTAGCACTGTTTGGTGTGCAAATATTATTCACAAGATAATTCCTGAGATTTCAAATAAGAATTCACAGTGTTAAAACAATTGTGACCTGCTGTGGTTTTTCTGAGTCCTTTGCAACAGAAAAAAATTGCTCTATTATCTTCCTGTAGTCAAAAACTGAGTGAAAACTAAGAGCTGACTTTTCCAATAGGTGCCTCAGGTCTATTAAGGGTCTGCTTTATGCCTAATGAAAGCTGCCTTGAGTTTTATCATGGGGTGCCTTGAGTTTGAAAGGGTTGAGAACTACTTATCTAAGCTATTGAACCCCCTTCCTATTTTTGCAGTCATCATCTGTAGCTGCCCATATTTGTCAAGATTGAAGTAAATGGGATAGTGAAAGTATAGGGAAAGCCCTATTTTTAGGTACATTTTGTAGAAAGAAGGACAGGAAGCCTCTCAGTTCAGCTAAGCTAAAACAGCACTCAAACCCTATTAAAGAAAAGGGGCTAAGGATACAAAAGAAGGAGGTGGGGTTGGAAATCAAACAATTCAATTTCTAATAAAATTTTGTAAACTCCTTTTTTTCTGTCACACATTTTTCTATTCAATGCAGTATGTCACATGGGATAGGTCCTATCTAAATTAACAGCTGTCAAGTTTGGCATCAACTCAAATAGAGATTTTTTTTTAATTCCCAATATGCTGTCACATTGCACTGAAGTCGTGACTCTTGACATATGGCCAAGGATTCTATCATCTGAAGTCTTTCAGTGTAACATCATGTGGTATATTGAAAACATTTCATTTAAAAAAAAAGGATGGCAAGTATTTGTTGAATACAAATAAACTTTTATCGGTAATTAGCAGATTAAATTGTTAGTGAGAATCAGCTAAATTATGTGTTCAGATTTTTCTTTTTTTATTACCGATGAAAATTTGGGCAGCAAACATTCAATCCCTAAAGCATCTCTACTCTTTACTAAATGAGGCATTTTATAGGAAATTCTTATATAATTCTTGGGGCTTAATCCTTCTCTTTGGAGAGTAAATGTAATCAAGAAAAAAATATACCTCTAACATTGTACCAGAATTACAATGTCAGCTGCACCCTATCTCTCTTTCGGTTTCTACACACACACACAGAGTCACCAGATCCATGGAATTAAGAGGATGAAAAGCAAACTAAGGGTATGATGGTAGATGGTAAGATCCAACAAACTCTCACTATGGCAAGACACTCATTGGCTCCACTGGATACTGGATTAGGCTTATAGGAAAGAAGCAAGATTTACTTAAAAGGCAGACAAAACACTTCATCTTCAGCTCATGCAGTCTCAGAAACTGCTATCCTGTATCAGAAGAGGTCAAACAGAGGGAGAAGAATTAATGAGACTCCATATGTCATGGACTCCATATGTCATGCTTGGATCTTCCAGCATTGCTCCTTCTTAGTGAGCTCTGGAGATATCATTGGACAAAGACAGTCATAATAGATATAACAGGAAAGGTATAATAGGTGCATGCCTAGGTGCTACAAAGGCTAGGTGTTAATTTATGTATTTAGTGTCTATGCTGCCCTTCCAAACAAAGGCTCAGAACAACTTACAATAAGAGACCAAAATAACTTATAAAATGGGAGAATGAACAAGAGAACACAACAACTTAAGAGGCAAATGAAATATCAACATAAAGCAGAAACCTCCAGCTTAATAGATGGATGCCTAGGGCTTCAGCTCTTGATTTATTAATGATGTCAGCTTCTCAAGATTTCACTTGAAAAATGTTTCTAGACCTCATAATTACAAAGAAAAGCATGAGGTGCGACTTGAATCAATGCAGTCATTGTTGCCCGAGTCTGCAACTAGCTTCTGTAAGGACATATTCAAGACCTTGACATCAGTGCCTCCAGCTGTATATATCCTCCATTACATAAAGATAAGAATTGTATGTTGATGATGTAAATGTGAAAATAAAATGATAGAATGTCTGGGTTAACCTCAGTTAAGGACAGACTTGCAAGGATAGATCCCATTTTTTTGGCTGAGTTAAACAGGAAAACACTGACTAAAGCCTTGTTGGGCTTGAGCCTTGTTGAAAAGAGCAGCATATAAACTGAATAAATAAGTATCTAATAAATAAATAATATTACAAGTCACACAAACAAAGTAATTGAAACCCATTACCATAAGGGTGTTAAGAGTGGAAACCTAACTGATAACCTCTGAAGACCATCATAATTAAACAGTACTTTAAACAGTGAATGTGGAGACAAGACCCAAGAACCTTATCACCTCTGGGCATTAAATTCTTTATCATAAATCCTTCATTCAGCCAGAAGGGTCTTTATGACCAGACCCTTTCATTAACATGTCAACATGTCTCTAATCAATATGAATCATTAATGATTCATCTGTGATTGCGAACCTGGGGTAAAGGAGGAAATTAAGGACCTGGATAATTGAGGACCTGAAACACTATGACTCAAGCAGCAAGAATTCAGAGATCCTGGAAGCTGGCCTATATCTCTTCCCAGACATGAGTATGATCTTGCATTCCCATTGCCTGTTCTGAATAGTAGTTACATTTTTGTTTAGTTTTGTAATGAAGTGATTCTTTTGAGTAGATACAGGTGTGCTCTGTATTCATCCAGAGCCCTGTCCAACAAAGAAATCTTTTTTGTCCTAAATTCAGGAAAGATAGAGGGCTTACCTTCAGCTTCCTGAAGAAGGAGGAAGAGACAGTATTAGGTTGAAGAAGCTAACATTTAAATAATCATCATTAGCTATTAACAATAACACCCCAGAATGGTGCACTGGATAGTTCACAATTCACAGAGATACTATTCCAAATTTTCTTCAGACTTAAGCAGATGTCACTGCATCTCCCAAATTCAGTAAGGCTTTTTATGGAATTCTTTTTTTTTTTTTCAGAATGCATGGATACATGCTACTTATTTTTGCCATTATTCTCAGTTAATAAAATAATTGAGATCCAGGAAACCTGCATGGCAGACTAAAAAAAAATAAAAAAAGGGTACACTATTCATCACCTGGCCTGTCTTGCCTAATAATACTTACAGGAAACATTGAAGGCAGATACTGAAAGGGAAACAAAAAAAGTCAGATGGTTGTATATCAACAATTCTGTTTCTATCTGCTAGGATTAGATACAGAAGTGACCATCTGTGTAAATCTTTTCTAATATATTAAGAGAATTTGTCATCATTCATATACTTTGAGGATTTTATGGTGTAGAAACCCTCTTCATTTCACATGCAGGAGGCAAGATCCTGGATCCCCAAATCGGAGGCAGCTCTCCTGTCTTTATTTTCACTGTTGTTTTGGAATAGTTCTTTCCATAACCAGAGTGTACATGAGAAAAATACCATGTCAGAGTCACTAATGTATTTGTCTATGGACTACTGCAGGGGATGATATCAGGAGATTTTCACTACTATCTTCCCTATATTTAGGCCTTGGATCAGGAGATTATTCTACATCCAGTTAGGGACGTTTCCAGTCACTAAGGCAAAGAGTCAGAGGGTAACGGGCACCACTGTCTCATTCCCTTGTTCAGATCGAAGCGTTTCACTTGAACTGAGGGCATGGGAGCAGAAGATATGCCTCTGATCTATGACAAATTCATTTCTCACTCCCATGTCATTTAATACTGTAAACAAGCACAACCATTTTATTCTTCTTTTAGTAGTTTCATAAAGGCCTTGTCTGATTTTTCAGCAGTTTGAATCACCTTGGCTTTTGTCAAGAAGTACTGGATGCAAGTTGAGAGGCCAAAGGGCTCTTACTGTTCACTGTAAAACATTTTATAGTAACTTGCAAAGGCCAAAGTTATTTGGTAGGCTTTGTTTTCAGCTGTTTGAAAAATGCTGAAGATTACTCTGGAGGATTACTTCCTTCCACTATCTGGAAGTGAGAGCCCGCTGGGCATTCTGTATATCAGCAGTCAGAATGGAGTGTGAAGGGAAACAACACATTTTTTTTAAGTTATTGGGACTGTCCTTCCCCAGTATAAGTGTACAATAAAATCTTACCTTTGTCTCCTTGTTCACTTACTCTGAGTCTGGGTTTCTTGCTTTCTTTTCCCTCTTTTCACAGTCTTGATTTATGCCTAAGGGTATTACTTTGTAAGCTCTTTTTTCCATCGTCAGTGTGTTAGAATGAAGATACCCATATTTTTCCTGATTTTGTCATTAATTGCAGGAATTTCAGGATATCTTTAATTTTACTTACAGTGTTTTTTATTTAAGAATTTGAAACAACTTTCAACAAGTAAAAGGCTGCATTTCATGTGATCTATAAGTCAGTATAAAGTTCTGTCTATAAAAACATGTTGAACTGTTTATTCAACAATGTCTTATTCAACTGAAGAGCAGGTGAAATCAATCATACCACTAGGGCAGCTCACTACTACCATTCACAAAAATGAGGATTACTGTTTATATTTATAAAGAAATCTCATTCTAGACTAGATGGGAAATGTTGAAGGAAGTAACATAAAATATGATGGAAGAAGTTGCTGGAGATGTAAACTAAAAAAGTGGAATGAGCAATGAATCAAGAACATTACAGGAAAGATTTTGTAACTGGGAACATGCTGCAAAGGTCACTGATCAGATAGTCACACACTGACAGTTGAGATAAAGAAAGTATGAATGAGGACCAAGATGCTTATCTTTTTATCAATTTTACAAAGACATTTGATTTGGTTTGGATTGAATTATTATGGAAGGCAGCAAAATCTTGTAGTATTTCTGATAACTGCAACAATACAAAAAGTAATTATAGAGATGCACTGAGTATTGGAAGAACTTGTGGGAAATTAAGCATCTGTTTAAAGTCAATGTTTAGTTTAAGAAAAGGGGTATGGAATTGCTATTATTTTTCATTATGTTCCTAAACTAGACACATAGAAAGTTAGAAGAGATGGTAGAAGAGTGTAACATATTGGTTGATCTAGAATAAAGCTTAAACTTATCAGCTGCTGCTGATACTGGACATCTACAACCAATGTTAGTTCGGCCCTGTACACAGCTAGACCTAATACTGATGGGGCACATCTACATGAGATGTTTACTGCAGAGCTGACTAATTAGTTCTGCAATAAAGTCTCAGCATCTATACCTGCTATAGAGTTTTGTGCACAGCAGTACATGTATAAATACTGACCTGGCTGGCTGGGGCATGAGGGTGCTTCAGTGAGGGGGAGGCCTGCCAGCTAGGCCCACACTAAAACACCCTCATGCCCCAGCCAGACCCTCCACAGCATGTTGAGCTGGGGTGGAACAGCCCCAGGCTGACAGGCTGAACCCCCAGGCTCTGATCCAGCTCAACATGCTGCAGTCCCAGGTGCATGTGTATACATGGTGCCTGGGAGTAATAAACTCTGTTGCAAACTGCACCAGTTTACTCAATCACATTAATAGTGTAAATGCAGCCATGGATAACACACATCTGACTTAAATGATGACACAAACCATAAAAGAAGAAATAGCAAACTGTGCTTCTCATCATATCTGCAAAAGTACTCTGGGATGAAAATAAAAAGAGGTATGTGTTTTCCTCAGCTCTATCCTAAGAAGATGGAATATAACTGACAATAATAACCAGTGTGAATGTCAACTAGGGAGGGGAAATCTGGAACCTGGTCAGTGTCAGATATTTATTTGGAACATACTTTCACACAGAGACTTACACAACCCAGGAATACATCTGGGTTTTCATTGTAACAGGAAATCAAGGAAAAAGAAGCTCTGTTTCTTTTATAGTTGCAACATCAAAAATGCATTTACTTCTTTTCTGATACTAACTGTGAGAGGCCATACTTGGGGAGATGATTACAGCTCATCTTATAAATATGAAATCAGAACACATGAAGCTACTAATCAGAAGAATTATTAGCATATACATTGAAAGATGGACATGAGAAAGGAAGAACACATTTCTCCTGATGTTGAATTATAGATGTTTCATCATGTTGCTCAGGTTAAATTACTGTCATGCTTAAGTACCTCTACATGGCAACAAATCAGACACCACACAGTTCCATACTAACTGATTTTTAACAACATGGTCATTGAGATGCTAAAGGCCTAATCCTATCCATATATTCACAGCACTGATCTCAAGCAATAGGCAGATATGAATTATGAATGCAATAGTATTTTCTGCAGTTACCTTACTCAAATCAGAGCAGAGTCCCAGTTTTGCAACCTCATTCCTCTAGTCTCCAACATGTCTGCCAGGGTGTGACATATCAAGAAAAGGGTACATCAGGGGAAGTAGTGTGATACCCCTATATTTACTTTCACACAAAAGAGCAGGGCTCAGGGAAAGATTTGTAATCAGTAAATCTACTACTACTACAAAGGAATAACTTTGCCTTGCAAAGACATTTTCTGTTTTAATGAATCACTAATTAGACAGACCACAAAGTCATAAACACCATACGTTCTGGCATTACCCACCCTTTTCCCTTCCCCGTCCAAACAATAAGGAAGTCTAAAATTGTTCACCAGTATTCTGAAATGAAAAGTAATTGAAAGCATTGTAATAAGAGCTGACTTAGTCAATCAAATTTGTATTAGGGCTTTGTTACACAACACTTTAAGCTTCTCAAATGTTGATTAGTGTTAGTACTAGCTCAAGTTTAGAACAATCACATGTAGGGATAAAAATCTTCTCTGACTGTCCCCAACCTGCACAATTGTGACTTGCCACTAGAGAGCTGGCAAACCAGGATAGTCTCCAATCCTTGCTGTAGGTAGGGGTCGGATGGAAAAATGGGTTTGTGTGGGCAGGGGCATAAGGCTGAAAAGTGGAGAGTTTTAATGATGAGGATCGGCTAGTAAAATAGGAAGTGCAGTGGCAATGGGTGGGAATGGTATCTGGGGGCTGGGTGGTGAAATAAAGGAAGTCAGTCACTGAAGCTACTAAAGGATAAAATGAAAACTAAGAAAAGAAGAAATGAAAAAAAAAAAGAGTAAGTAAATTAAATAAAGTCTCAGTTTTACAAAATTGGGATTAGGATTAGTATGGGCAGCCCCAGCTCACAGGGACAATGTCCTTGCCCTGGGAGGGAAGCCCCAAATCATGGGGACCCTGATGTGGCAACCTACCTTGCTCCTCTTCCACTCCCCCTAGCCTTCTTTCTGGACCAAACTATGTCCATGAGAGCTTTCAGGCCAAGTCACACCTCCACAGTCAGGAGGGGGAGTTGGCTTCATTCCAGTACCAGCCCCTGGGCAGTAGCATTCAGGAAGTGGAAAGTTATTCACATAGAACAGGAGGGTGGGGGAGGGGACACTGAATCCTGGGATGTTGGAGGACTGAAATTGAATGGCTTATCTCTGGGGAGTGATCACCAGGGATCCTGGTTTTGTCTAATAAAAAAAAACCCCGATTTTTGGATAAAAAAGTAACCCAAAATCCATAATTTTCCATGATTAAAATGAAATGCCACTAATATGTATATCTATATATAGTTGCACTTCATTTCATTCACAGAAAACATGTGCATTTTTGGATTTTGGGTTACTTTTTTTAATCCAGTAAATTTGTTTGATTTTTTTTTTTTTTAAGTCAGAGAAAACCAGGATCTCTGGTGGTTGCACATTTGTGAAACACAAGCTAGGTAATACACATCACTCCTCTAAGTGGCATAATATATAATCCAGGGGTTAAGAGCTCCCTGAGCCACCTAAAATTAATTTGTAACAAAAAACCTTAAAAACGTTTTCCCCACAATGTTGTACTTTTTAGATGAATATAAAGGAGACACAATCATATCTTCTAAACTCAAGCTGTAAATGCAAAAATTATTCATGAACCTATTATGTCAACTTGAGACTGTGGGTGGTTTTATATTGATACATATTTTATGGATGCTCTTTTTGCTTGACAATGAACAAATTAGCACTCTAAAATATACATGCAGTTTGCAAATACATTCTATTATGGACAGGAAATTCTTACCTATCTTTCCCCAACTGAGACTTTGACATTTCAAGATATGATCCTTCAGCTTGAAAATATGTATTACTAAGGTAGAGTACTTTTTAGAAGAATCAGCTCGGACAACACACATTTCTTAATTTCCCTAGAGTCACTGCATTCCGATCTATTTAATAAAGAACGTTTATTTTAAAACAGACCCAGACACACGACTCCAATTTTGTTAACTAATAAAACAAGTTGTGTCTCGTATTTTCAGGATTATTTTAATTGTTTGGGGTTTTTTTTAATTTCAATTTCTATAGTCTGCAGTATCCTTGCCTACAGATCAGTGGAAGGCAATGGAAAAGAAATACAAAATTATTTCCTAGTGATAGAAACAGGAGATATTTTATTAAATCTTCCTAATCTGTTTCATCCAAATATTTTGTCACCATTGTTCATAAGAAGAAAATGCCCTAAAGGCAGTTTTTAATTACAATTTTCTGTAAAATTTAATGAGAAATATAAAAAGTGATTATTAAATGGAACTTACTTACTGAAATCACAGGTTACAAGAATGAGTGGCATGTATTCCATTTATTCATTGTCATCAAATTATGTGAGAATTCACTGTAATATAAAATTGATTTTCTGGTGCCAAAAACATTGCACTATATTGTGGTGTGTTACATAGTGAAAATCTTATTTTACACTGCACATGGACTGTCACATACATTGTACAGAGGCCTGAGCCCTATGTTGTCCAAAGTGGTAAGGTTCCAACTCAGACTTTTCTATAAAAATGTTTACAGTCTGGGTAAGTCCAAACAATAAATTCATCACCTAAGTATGGGCGTGAAATCACAAATGATAAACAAGGGGAGAAGAACACTGGAAATTATAGGTTCAAAAATGGTGTGTCAAAAATTGGCCCTAATAGGTAGACAAAATAATGAGGAGATAAGCTGCTCCTCCCATCAGTCCTTGTTAGGGGTCTTTGAAAAGTGCTTCAAGAAAAGAACCATTCTTTTCATTTCTTTTCACTGTAGCCCTTCTGTGGGTCTAAACACACAGCCCAGACAACTTTTTTATCTGAGAGATTGTTTTGGAAAAATACTGAGATAATGTCTTGTGGAACAATGTCCACATTTTCACTGTGGCAATCAGCAAAGTGTAAATAACTATGAAAATACTTCAGCTCTTGAGTGTTTGCCTTCTATTAAGTATATAGTAATTTCATCATGTCATTTAACACTCAAAGAACTGGACCACTTTTATATGTTGCTTTATTAACAAAATACCACAATTCATCTGTGCCTTTATATCAAGTGCACAGGGCAGACAAAGTGAATGATGCCTATAGATAAGAACACACAGTGGTTTAGATTTATTAGTCTCATCTGTCTTTGACTCAGCCTTTAGACTTTAAATTTTTTGAGGGGGAAAAGGATGTATATTTTAATGTGCTAATGAATTAATTGTTTTTAGATTTTAAACTGACAAGTTAAACTTGCAGTTCATCTAAAAGCTCAAAACTATACAAATCCAAGTTACAAACCATAAATTATGTTCAGTTAAATGAGAAATAACCAAATGTATTTAAATTAAAATGCATAAAGTCTTAATAATAAGCTTTAATAAAATAGCATTAAAACCCCATAAATCTTTAAAACTAGGCTAATCGTTGCCAAACATGGGTCGGCCTTAGGTCACTAATTAGGGAGACTTCTAGAACTTCATCAGAGTTGCCAAGTGTCAACCAAAGAAAAATTTTAGTGACAATCTGCAAACTTTCTACTGACAACCAACCTTTTTAACTGACACGTTTTACTGATGTATGTTTTACATAATGGAAATATTCATGTTCTGCCAGGCCCTCTTTTGCTACCAGGCCCAAGTTAGAAAAACTTCTTCAAGTAAAGCGCTGTTTTGTTTTGTTTTGTTTTGTTTTATATCTGCAAGAAGCTATATCTTCTGAACTCCAGTTGTCTCTTTTAAGACTCTTGTCACTGGGTTACTATAATAATATACTGAGATTATAGAATTGCTTATATAGGCAGTCCTCAGACTTATGACACAATTGGTTCCTGAAAACTGCATCTTAAGTCGCAATGTCATAACTCAGAACCAATTTTCCCATAGGAACAATGTTATAAATAGGGAATTGGTTCCTAAACCAAGGCCCGATACCCTATTTTCACGAAAAATAACCCAGAATTTTGTACTCAATCAATTATAGATTAGTAATATAGCTACAATAATGTATTAATACTGTAAATAACAGTCATTTTGATTTGGAAGGACTTCTTTGAGGTGACTTTGCTGGACTTTTTGAAGGGCTCTTGGTTGGACTTTTTGAAGGGTTCTTGGCTAGAGTCTTCTCAGGAGTTTTGGCTGCAGGTTTTTCTGGAGTCTTGTCTGCTTTCTTAAAGAAAGTGTCCAAGGAAATTTGGACAGATGTTCTCCAGGGAGATGGGCAATGCAGCAAACTTGTTCAGTGGTGTGAAGGAGTGAGACAGAACTTACAGCATGGAGGGTTGGCAGGGCTCCAGCTGCAGCTCAGAAAGGCAGGAAAATACCCACCCAACTTCTGGAGCAGCACCCCACTCAGGACTGGTGGAGGGAGGCTGCTCAAAGGTATTTCCAGCCCTGGAGAGGAGAGAGAGAGGTCAGTTCCCTGCAGGCTGCAGGGAAAGAGCAGCTGAGTATCTGGGCAGGCAGAAACTGCGCAGCATGCCTGAGGAAAGCTACGGGAGTGACCCTGAGGCAGGCAGAGGCCTGCAAACAAATGGCTAGTGATAATTCCCAGAGCAGATCTACAGCTGAGGATCTGGAGTGGGGGAGTCCACAAGGCCTGAGAGAATCTCCAGACTGGAGTTTTCCAACAGAGGATCTGGAGGAGGGCCTGAAGGAAAACATCTAGTCACAAGTATGATGTCATATATCTTGACTTCAAAAAAGCCTTCGATCTGGTGTCCCATGATCGCCTCTTGGAGAAACTGGCCAATTGTCGCCTTGGGTCCTCCACGATCCGCTGGCTGGAAAATTGGCTCCGGGGTCAGACCCAGAGGGTAGTAATCGATGGAAGTCACTCATCGTGGTGTCCTGTGACCAGTGGGGTCCCCCAAGGCTCTGTCCTTGGACCCATACTCTTCAACATCTTCATTAATGATGTGGACACTGGAGTCAGAAGCGATCAGAACTGGCCAAGTTCGCCGATGACACCAAACTTGGGGGCAAAGCATCCACACCAGAAGACAAGGGGTTGATCCAGGCTGACCTGGACAGGCTCAGCAAGTGGGCAGACGAGAATCTGATGGTGTTCAACGCCGATAAATGCAAGGTTCTCCACCTTGGGAAAAAAAACCCGCAGCATCCTTATAAGCTCGGCAGTGCTACGTTGGCTAGCACTATGGAAGAAAGAGACTTGGGGGTCATCATTGACCACAAGATGAACATGAGCCTGCAATGCAATGCGGCGGCTAGTAAAGCGACCAAAACGCTGGCTTGCATCCATAGATGCTTCTCAAGCAAATCCCGGGACGTCATTCCCCCCCTGTACTCAGCCTTAGTGAGGCCGCAGCTGGA
>NW_005842020.1:616652-627299 GCF_000455745.1 Alligator sinensis | reverse complement strand
CTGGGATCCTATGACCCCAGCTGACTTCCTGCCCTTTGGGCGGGGGGCTGGACTCGATGATCTTCCGAGGTCCCTTCCAGCCCTGATGTCTATGAAATCTATGAAGTAGAGCCTTCCTGCACGGGGCGGGGGGAATCCCGAAGAGACTGTGAACATTCATAGGAGTGCAGGGCAGGCTAGCACACAGCAAAGAATGGACTAAGGGATTGTTTTTCCTGAGTTATGGTGATTGGGAGGTTGAGCACCTGATCATGAGAAAAGGGGACATTGCCAGAGCCTGACAAGAAGGTTGAGAAGCATCCGGGGTTTTTTGTGATTTCTTTTGCTGTTTATTTTGATTTTTTTGAGCACAGGCTAAGACCAACCCCTGGAAAGGTGTACCAAAAAGAGGCACTAGGACTCCATGGGGTAGGGGAAAATAAGGTTACATCAGGCAGCACTGCAACCTGGCTGTGGAAGAATATCGTAAAACACCATCTGGAGAAGCTACGCTGGGGTAAAAGGGAGGTTTGGAGCCCCAAAGAAGACACAGGGATCAAGACCAGGCAGGATCACTGTGGACATTGCCTCCCGGGAATATATAGGTCATCAAAGTCGTAGCAGGCGAGAAAACATAAGATCCACTTCCTGGCAGACCTGGTGATCCAGGGCCAAAGTCTACCCTGTCACCACCTGTAGACACAAGAGCACAGGGCAGTACTAGCAAGCCCTATAATACCTACAGACATCACAGGTGGCATGGTGTGGTGTCAAATCAAGCGTCGTGAAGTCAAAACTGATGTCAGAAAGTCAAAACAAGGTGTCAATTTATAAACGTTGTAAGTGCTGTTCATTGTAAGTCGAAACATCTTAAGTCAAGGACTGTCTGTAAATTAAATGCAGTTAACAAGATATGAGATGTAATGCTTGGCTAAACATAGAATGTCTTTTGCCACCCAAATTGTTCTTCACTTTCACAAGATGTTTCTTACCTGCCCTCTAACATACTTGATAACCAGGCAACTCCAGCAATAAGCTGTTCCAGTAACTGCTCATATGGTTTCATGATTGACTGATGGACTAACAGTGTCAAAACACAAATAAGCACTCCTTGAGAAGAGGCTGGCTTGAGACAGGCAGAACATGGTGACAGATTGAGGAGCAGATTACACACCTTTCAGGAAATATTCAGTCTAGGATTCACTGTCTAAAAACTTAATGTAACATAACATAATGTAATGTAACATAATCCCAAACTCATTCTCCAGAAAAAAAAAATTATGCTTCATTATTTTATACTTTAAAAATAGCTCTGTTGTCTATTTTATGCCTTTACTCAATAACCTGTGCTCATCTACTATATTCCTTGGTCTTTTGCTAAATCAATTCACTTTTTTTTTTCCCAATGGGGACAAATTGTGGAGTTTTTAAAGCACTGCTTGCTCAGTTGTTGACTCTTTGTTTATAATGAACTGAACATAACAACAAGCCACAAGTACTTCTCTCGGATAAGCTTTCTAATTGGATAGACTGAAGTAAACCAAAACTTGATGTCACCTACTTTGTCATAAAATTCGGCCTCAGAACTTCTATTTTTGTTGACATCTGGCAGAGGAGCTTACACATTCCTAAATGTACTTGTAGGTCAGTTTGAAAAATGAAACACTATCTTTAAATTTTCCATCTTTTGGCATTTAAGTTTGTCAAGATTGCACACTCAATTAACTATCTTTGGAAAGTTGGACTTGCAGACATTCGACACAGAAATATAAGTCTGTAGATGCACACAAAAAGTTTTACAGAAATCCAGATGAGACAGGGACTAAGGACTGTGATTCCATAGGTATTTTATCTTTAAATTGCACTCAGACTTACATAGCTACCAGTTATATGCGAGATCTGTGTCCATAGCCAACTGCACAGTGTCCATGCAGTTTAAGTTCAGTGGGTCTAGGATTCAACTCAATTCAACCAGCATTAATAGTCCTTGATGCTGGCTAGCTTATCTTCAGTCTTAAGCAAAATAATGGGAAATGTTATATAAGATATAGTTGTAAAGAGTCTTTATAATGGAATTCATGGTTTATTTGTTTGGTTTTCTTTTCTAGAAAAACTGAGATTGTAAATAAGGGTGATAGCAGTTTGTTGGAGATATAATAAGTTGTTGTAAGCTGTTTGACTTAGCACATTATGATATTCTAATTAAAAAAAAAAAACCCTAGCACTATGTGTTATCAGTAAAACACAAGTAGGATGAGTTAAAACTACCTAACTGACAGATCTCAAAATTCATTTGTCAATAGAGAAAAATCATTAAATGTTTTTTAATACTGTTCTGCAGGGTGTGACACTTGGCCTGAAGCTATTAAATATTTTTGTCAGTGATCTAGAAAGTAAATTAAAAAATAAACCACTCCTTATAATTTATTTGAATGACAAAATGATGGGTAAGTCATAGTAATGACACCATGGCTATACAGAACAGTTTGCATTGCCTGATGAGATGGACCCATTTATATGAAATACATTGTATTAGAAACATATCCAAAGTCAAATATCCTTTATACTTAATGTATGGGGCAAGGGGTGCATCACAGGAAGCACAGGCTCTTTAAGAGATCTAGTGGTCAAACATGACAGGCAGCTGAATATGAGGCTTCCCTCTACAAGTTACCAGTAGTACACAATTACTGGGTTAGTTGTACAATTAATGTAGACCAGCTACACATACAAATTAGTTACTGTGCCATAAAATGTTCAAACCAACTATCAAGTTAGTGCTGGAAAATGTATAATAACTTCATAGCTGGTTGCTATCCAGCTTCAATTGGCACATGTTGCAAATCAAGATGTAGCAGGTTCTGCCCCTGTGGCGGGGAGTTCTGTCAGCTGACTGGGCTCCTAGTCACAGGGGTGCACCATGCATAGCTGGGGCTGGGAGTCCTGCATCTGAGGGGACTCTCAGACCCAGCAACACCTGGCAGCTGTGGGTCCTGATAGCCATGAGGTGCTGCTGTGATTTTGCCACCCAGGGGGTGCATGGGGCTCTCCCATGGCTGAGAGCCCCATGGGAGCTTGTTTCTTTCCAGGGCAGGGGTAGTCTGGGATCGAGCTTTCCTCTGCAGCATCAATAAAGTGCAATGGGTTCTAATGCATGATCCCACAATCATCCCTGCAGTGTGGTTTGGCAGGAGGCATGATTATATTAGATCCCACGGTGACTTTACCTGCACATGTAAGTGGGCCAGGAATTTGCAGTGGTGGACTATGATGGACAACACCTATACTTTCCTGGGTACTGTAAATAATGACAGGGAGATTTTTATCTCTGTCTACAGTCTTCATAAAACCACTTCTAAAAAATCTCTGTAGATGTCTGGTGTTCACATTTAAAAAATGAAGATGTAAAACATGGGAAAAACTCAGAAAAAAAGTTATCAAAAATGATTTCCATACCTTGTAGCAAGAGACTGAAAGCTCAATTTGTTCATTAAAAAAAAAAAAAAAAGCTTGAGAGATGTCTTGATTGCAGTATATAAGTACAATCCTGGGGAGAAAATATGGAATGATAAGGGGCCCTTTAATCTTGTGGAGGAAATCTTAACAAGATCTAATGGCTGAAACGTGAAGCCAGATGCATTCATGTTAGAGATTAGGCACTAACTATTAACAATGTGTGTGATTAATCACTGGAACATGCTACCAACGCAAGTGGTGAATTTTCTGGCTTGAACATATTCAAATCAAGATCGGATCTCTGCTTGGAAGACGTGCTTTATAACAAAATTTTAAAGTAGGGCTGAAAAGGACTTTGTGAGGTTAAATGGTCTAACCCCTTGCACAAAGCAGATTCAATGTCTGAACTATTATAAACACCCTAACTTGCCACAGGTAAAGTAGATGTACAAAGGCACAGTAGAATCTTGAGACTTGTAATGTGGAAATAACATACGGAAATGTATATGCATTTACTTACAATAAAGAGGTAACTGTTTTCCTGCTGCCCTTCCAAAGGTCTTGTGCCTGTTTTGTTCCTGTTCTGCCATCTGGGAGTTCCTGCAGACTTCACCCTGAAGCCTCCAGGAGGACTTACTGTATGTCACATGTTCTCCTTTTTATAATATACTAATAGGATAATTTGAAAGTAGGGTTGGAAGAGATTTCACAAGTACAGCCTGTTGCTCAAGGCAGGATTGTTCCTGACTAAACCATCCTAGCTAAACGTCTGACCAAACTGCTCCTGATAATTTCCAGGAATGAAGATTCCACTTCTCTAGGTAGCCTGTCCCAGTGCCTAACCACCTTCACAGTCAGAAATGTCCTCAGTCTCCAACCTAAATTTCCTCTGCTATGGCCTGGGGCTATTGCTTCTAGCCCTGTTCCCTATAGCCAAGTCTTGCTTCCCAGACCTCTAATCACTTTGTTGCTCTCTGATGGATTCTTTCCAGTCTAACCACATCCTTCTTGAAGTGTGAGGTCCAAAACCTGGATATAGTATTTTTGCTGATTAAAGCAAAAAAAACAAACCCCCCCCCCCCCAAAAAAAACCCCACACTGCTTCATTTCATTTGTATGTGCCACCCTCCCCCCCGCCACCCCGTTTATACTATCTGGTGTACTAGTCACTTTTTTTTGGCAACAAAGGCACATTGTTGACTTATATTCAATTGTCTACTGTCATCCCCAGGTCCTTTTCTGCAGTATTGCAGCCTGGCCAATCATCCCCCAGTCAATATTTGTGAATACCATTAATCTGTCCCAACTTCAAGATTTTGCACTTGCCCTTGCTGAATTTCATTTGGTTGATGGAAGACTATTTTTCCAGTCTATCCAGATCATCAGATCAGGCCTTGCATGTCAGTACAAGAACTGAGAACAAATGTGGAGGTTTCAGCTTAAGTCGCTAGCCAGAAACCTGAGTGTAAGAAGCAGTCAACCCTGTTACTAAGGGGAGCAACACTAATATTCAGAACACCAGAACACCTAAGAAGCCTATGATGGGGAGAAAGGGAGGAATGAAACAAGACACACCAGCAGCGAGTTCAAAGCTGATTGCTGACAAAAGAGTTAACCGGCAGATAAAAGGAGGATCCTCCCAAGAGTTCCCCAGCAGGGGACAAGCAATGGATTGAGAGACTGACTGAGTTAAACTAAAGTCTTCAACAGGAAGATGCTAGATAATACAGAGAAGGATACACTATGAGAATCGACCACGAGGCTGAGAGAGAGGTAGGAGTTTATGTCGTTCCATATCTGAATGGGCTGTAGCTTCTTCCTTGGAGAGGGGCAACACAGAGGTGCAACCTGAAATGCAAGAAAGAGGGAGACAAGTCAGAAGAGAGGATGTAGGTTGACTGAGTTGCCTGCTGACTGGGCCAAAGGGGAAAACACATGGGACATGTTATTACAATGTATCTGTAAATACGGAAGTAATCGGCAACATCACCTTGTTACTGAGTAAAAGATAGATCACTGAGGATTCATTTAGCCTGTGTTTCATTTATATCATTTCCCATCAAGGTGTGGCAGGAGAGTTTGCCAGGCAGAATGAGTAACCAACGAAAGAGTCCAGTATCACTGAGGGGAAAAAAACCAATGAAACAACAACCTTTACTGGAGATCCTAAAAGGACAACTTCTCATTTGCAAGCAATTTGTTATCAGATAGAAAATAACAGTTTATTAAAAGGAAATGAGAACAATAACACCTTATCAAACACCCCAACTATTAAAATATCCTCAGTCTCTCAGCTGCATTCTCTGAGAGTCCCCTTCCCTGGGAGTAGCTACCTTACCCAGTCCAGTACAGAGGAGAATCTCCTTGGTGGAAATTTCATCACTGGCTACTGCTCCTGGGTCACTGCAGGTATCACCTGCTGGTGCCACCATCAAAGCTTACTATGGAGGTGTATCACTTGCCACAACTCAGGTTTTCCACCACTGCTGTTGCCACTTCTAAATCACCACATTGCTCTCCAGGGGTTGCTGAATCTCTACCCAGATCTTTTAGATCCTGAATAAGCTCAAGGATTTTCAGGTCTTGTAGAAACTAGTAGATAACAGGTTTCAACCTGAATCACTATGTCTATCATAGACATTTCAGGTCTTTTAGAAACAACTGGGTTATAGACCTCAACCTGAACCCATTACAGGAATTGTACATCTCAAATATTTGTCACTGTGTATGGCTTGATGGTAAAGTGCAATAGTACTTCAGGGAGTAGATTTTGAAGAGAGCTTTCCCAAGCCTCCTCTGAGACTCCTGAACTGAACCTTAAACATCCACACAAGTCATGGTCATTTCCACATGAGTGCTGACCCCTTGGCAACCTTTACCCAATTTGCTATTACAGCATCAGTACGTTTATACATTTTACAATTTTAGAACAGGAGGACTGGTGCACATAAATGTGAGTCACCTGGCCCCTTATGTTATGAGAGTCAAAACAAGCACACACAGCTTCCACTCCTGTCAATCATGCTTACCAATAAGGATATGCAGATAAAGGCATTGAGAGGTTGTCATACACAACACAGATATATTAAAAGGGCTACACAAATTAGACATAACATTAAGATAATAACTATTACAAACTCAAACTAACATGTCTCAATCAATCTCTGGTTATTTCTGAAAACTTCCAGCTCTACTGGATCGCAGCATCTCTTTGCCCATGTTTTGTCTGCATTTGAATATTCTGTCTCCTGGACACATTTTGGTCAGCTTGTAAATCAGTTTCAACCAATGTCTCTGTTCCTATTTTGCTCATATTATGCTTATTGTTATGTATTTTGAAAAGATGCCTTTGATTCCTTCTTAAGATCTGGCCTCCTTTGTGATCACCAAGCGTAAGCAAGGTGATTCTTCTTTGATGTTAGTACCTTTAATAAACCACTCTTAATCTTACTTTGTTGTCAATGTGCATCTGTTTAAACTTTACTAGCCTTTTTTGCACTATCACAGGATCCTTTATCATCCTTAGTTTCTGATCCATGTTAGGAAGTTGAATTTTTATAGACCTGTTGTACAGAAGTTCCACAGATGACTTTTCACATTGCAGCGGTGTAGCCCTGTAGATGAGCAGTACCATGTAGGGATTTTCTCATTCTTCCTTTGCTTTTTTTAAGCAGGTTCTGCACAATACACATTTCATATTCTACCACTCCATTACCTTGTCTGTATTTGGGATTGGATGCCTCGTGGAGAAAGTCATACATTTGGGTACTTTCTTGAAATTCCTTCTTCTTGAACTGAAGTTCATTGTCAGTAATTACAGCTCTTGGAATGCCATGGCACACAAATATAGATTTAATATGCCTGGCAACTGTTGTC
This sequence comes from Alligator sinensis, assembly GCF_000455745.1. NCBI lineage: Eukaryota > Metazoa > Chordata > Crocodylia > Alligatoridae > Alligator > Alligator sinensis. Next base: position 619,988 of record NW_005842020.1, on the reverse strand, counting down.
ACTATGGTATTTTCAAATATCACTATTTCTGGGGAAATTAGTACTGTAGTCCATTATAAACAGCTGATCATACCTTCCTACACTGAACAGATCAATTCCTGCTTCATCCCATGGAATGGAAAATTGGTCATGGGGTATCATTTGTTCTTTTGGCTTGACATCCCTGAACTTTTGATACATTCCACACCTCCTCATTTCATCTTTAATATCACTAGTCATCTAAGGCCAAAAGACAACATTCCTGGCTCTGCTTTGTGCTTTGGTTATTCCCAGATAAATTTGTTCGAAAACTTTCTCTCTCATCACTACAGGAACTCATCCTGTGTATCCATCATGAGTACTCCTGAAATGACTGAGTTAATTTTTATATGGAGAATATGCACGTGGGAAATGTTGATTTTTTTTTCACTACTTTACTTATTGTCTTATTGTTTGCAATGTTTCCTCTTTAGCTGTTTCCATCACCAGTTCATTCTAAATGCCTGGAGATACATTGCATGATGATTTAATTATGTTCACGTGTATGGTTACAGTTTGCTCCAGATCATTAAGTTGTCTAGTGTTTAATGGAGGATATGCTCTTGGAAACTTCAACTGCCATCAGTAAGTGGCATACAGGTTGGAAGTCTAAGGGCATATCATATTTCTGCAATTTCAGAAATAGATGTTATATCTTTGGTGGTGCATCTCTGAGTCCTTTTTTGATTCAGTAGTTTGTAATCAGTTTCTGCACTAAATCTATAGCCATACAGTAAGTCAGTGGGAACTTGTATACACATTAGCAGGGCTAAGGGTTTCTTTTCATGGGGTACAGGGGGACAGAGGGAGGAAAAATTATTTGGGGGTGTGCCTCCCAAGTAGGTAAGTCCCACCCAGCCAGAGCCCCACTCAATGTACCCCTGCTCCTGCCTCTGCAGCACTGTTCCTCTTCGTGGAGACCTCATAATTTCATAGTTTCATAGTAGTTAGGGGTCAGAAGGGACCTAAATAGATCATCTAGTGTGCCCCCCTGCCACTGGCTGGAGCACACACTGGGATCACATGACCCCAGAGAGGTGTTCATCCAACCTCTTTTTTAATTTACCCAAGGTAGGAGTGAGCACCACTTCCCTAGGAAGTTGGTTCCAGATCCTAGCCACCCTAACAGTGAAATAGTGCCTCCTAATCTCTGATCTGAACCTAATCTCCAGAAGCTTCTGGCCATTGTTCCTCATTACCCCAGGTGCTGCTGGGGGGAATAGAACCCTTCCTATTTGCTGCTGATCTCCCCTAATGAGTTTGTAGTCAGCCACCAAATCTTTCCTCAGTCTCCGTTTGCTGAGGCTGAACAGGTTCAGGTCCCTCAGCCTCTCCTCATAGGGCCTGCCCTGTTGCCCTCCAACCAAGTGGGTGGCCCTCCTCTGAACCCTATTAAGGCAAGCCACATCTTTCTTAAAGTGCAGTGCCCAGAACTGGATGCAGTACTCCAATTGAGGCTGGACCAATGTCACGTAGAGGGGGAGTATCACCTCTCTGGACTGTCTTGAGACATATCTTTGGATGCACGACAAGGTGCGGTTGGCTTTGTCAGCTGCCGTCTGGCATTGGCAGCTTATGTTCATCTTGGATTCAATAATGACTCCAAGATCCCTTTCTGCCTCTGTGCTCTCAAGGGTGGAGCACCTCAGCATGTATGTATGCTGTGGATTCCTTCTCCCCAGGTGCAGCACCCTGCATTTATCCAAATTGAAGCTCATCCTATTACCATCTGCCCACTTCTGTAGTCTGTCTAAATCTAATTGCAGCCTCTCTCTCCCTTCAAGCGTGCCTACCTCTCCCCACATCTTGGTGTCATCGGCAAACTTGGACAACGTGTTTTCTACCCCCTCGTCCAAGTCACTGATGAAGTTGTTGAACAGTGTAGACCCAAGCACCGAGTGCTGGGGGACCCCACTATTCACATCCCACCAGATCGAGTATGACCCATCCACACTAATGCTAGGAGCATGGGGAGCAAGCAGAATGAACTAGCACTCCTGCTTGCAGAAAACATCTACGACTTAGTAGGCCTAACAGGAACCTGGTGGGATTCTTCCCATGACTGGGCGGTACACATTGAGGGTTATAAGCTGTACAGAAAGGATAGAGTGGGGAAGAGAAGGGGAGGGGTTGCGCTCTATGTCAATGAGTGATACACGTTGACCCTTATCAAAACGGAATCGGAGGAGGAGAAAGTAGAAGGATTGTGGGTTAGGTTACAGGAGGTCAAGGAGAAAGGGATTTGGTGGTAGGGGTCTGCTACAGACCCCCACACCAAGGAGAAGAACTAGATTGGGACTCCTGAGGCAGCTCTCAGAGACCATAAAAACTAGGGAGGCAGTAGTAATGGGGGACCTAAACAACCCAGACATCTGCTGGGAAATGCAGACAGCAAAGTCCCACCGTTCACACAGGTTCCTATCCTGTGCACAAGACCTCCATTTGACGCAGGAGGTACCTGGTCCCACTAGAGGGAATGCCTTGAAACGGGGGATGACATGGTAGGAGACCTACAGATCGGTGGTCACCTGGGGGACAGTGATCACCAAATAATAGAATTCGTCATAAGACGTCGAGTGGGTAAGGTAACTAGTAGGGTGAAAGTGCTAGACTTTAGGAAAGCTGATTTCAATGAACTCAGGCGTTTAGTCAAGGACGCACTGCAGAGTAAGAGTTTTGAAGAGATGGGAGCCCAGGAAGGATGGCTGTGCCTTAAGGAAATGATCCTTCGGGCACAGAGGGAGACGATCCCAATGTGGGGAAAAAGGGGGAAAGTGGCCAAGAGGCTTCCTTGGCTGACCAGAGAAATCCAGAGCAGTCTACAGGTAAAAAGGGGGGCATATAAAAAGTGGAAACGGGGAGAGATTACTAAAGAGGAGTATGCCTCCTCTGCTCACGCTTTTAGGGAGGCAGTTAGACAGGCCAAAGCTACCATGGAGCTGAGGATGGCATTCCAAGTTAAGGATAACAAAAAATTGTTTTTTATATATATAGGGAGTAAAAGGATGGCCCAGGGTGGAATAGGACCTCTACTAAATGGGCATAAGCAATTGGTGATGGACAGGGGGGCAAGGCTGAACTCCTCAATGATTTATTTGCCTCAGTTTTCCTAAGTGAGGGGCAAGACAAGTCTCTCACTGGGATTGTAGAGAGGCAGCACCAGGGCACCAGACTACTAAGCGTAGACCTTGAGCTGGTGCAGAGGCACTTGGAGGAACTGGATGTGTTTAAGTTGGCAGCCCTGGATGAGCTCTATCCGAGGGTACTGAAGGCACTGGCTGACGTCCATGCTCAGCCACTCGGGGGGAGATGTGAGCA
>NW_005842020.1:599433-615474 GCF_000455745.1 Alligator sinensis | reverse complement strand
AGAAATAATGGCCATAAGCTAGCAGAGAGCAGATTTAGACTGGACATTAGGAAGAACTTCTTCACAGTTAGAGTGGCCAAAGTCTGGAATGGGCTTCCAAGGGAGGTGGTGCTCTCCCCTACCCTGGGGGTCTTCAAGAGGAGGTTAGATAGGCATCTAGCTTGGGTCATCTAAACCCAGCACTCTTTCATGCCTATGCAGGGGGTTAGACTCAATGATCTATTGAGGTCCCTTCCAACCCTAACATCTATGAATCTATGAATCCACCACCACTCTCTGGGTGCACCCCATCAGCCAATTTCTGACCCATCCAACTGTGTAGGCATCAATGCCACAGTTGCTCAATTTATTAATGAGAATGGGGTGAGAGACAGTGTCAAAGGCCTTCTTAAAGTCCAGAAAGACTACGTCCAACACCTATGTGAGGCTTATTGGTCAATAGTTTCCTGGGTCCTCCTTTCTCCCATTCTTATAAATGGGGACCACATCAGCTAGTTTCCAATCTCTGGGCACCTGGCCTGTGGACCACGATCATTCATACAGCTAAGCCAAGGGCACAGCAATGACCCCTGCCAGCTCTCTCAACACCTGTGGGTGGAGGGCATCAGGTTCCGCAGATTTAAAAATGTCCAGCCCTTCCAAAAGATCCCTAACTACTTCTGCACAGACCCAAGGCCTAGCAGTGCTATCCCCAAAATTGCCCCTACCTGTGGTGGGAGAGTTGTCCTGGTCCCTGTCCAAGAAAAAAGAGGCAAAGAACTTGTTAAAAATTTTAGCTTTCTCATCTGGCGTAGCTCTAAGATTACCATTTGAGTTTAACAGGGGTCCTACATTACCTGGTGCTCTCTTCTTATTCACAATGTATCTGAAGAAGGACTTTTTGTTGTCGTTAATCCTGGTTGCTAGCTTGAGCTCCATCCCCCCTTGGCCTTCCTAATGGCCCTCCTACACTCACGGGCCAAGGAGAAGTATTCCTCCTTGGTGATGTCCCCTCTCTTCCACTGGGTGTACACCTCCCTTTTGGCCCTCAGGCATTCTCAAATGCTTTTACTGAGCCATGGGGGTTTCAGAGCACTCTTACCCCCTTTCTTTCTCTCAGGGACTGTCACACTCTGAGCCTGGAGGGTCGTTCTCTTAAGGTACGACGATCCCTCGTGGATTCCCATATCCTCTACCTTTTGGGCCCTCCGTGCCTCCCCCACTAATCTCCTAAATTTGTTGAAGTTGGCCCTTTTAAAGTCAGGAGCTTTAGTCTTGGTGTAAGCCCTCAACACCCTGCGCTGGATGGTGAATTCCAGCAGGCAATGATCACTGTCACCCAGGTGGTCAAGGACCTGCAGTCCCCTCACCAGGTCATCCCCAGTGGCCAAGACCAGGTCCAGCAAGGCATCTCCTCTAGTGGGGCTGTGCACCTCCTGGTGTATTCTTGGGGAACCCTGGTACAGGATGCAGTTGTCTGACTCACAAAGGACTCACCCCCCCCCTCCCTCCCCTCCTCTACCTAAACAAAACTGATTAAGATGCAGTGAGAGACACACCTAAGACCCTCACCAGATAAGGGTGACAAGAGTGAATCAACTGCCCTAGGTCTCATTTACATGAGAGATGGAAAACAGAAAGCCTGAAGCAGAGACTGCAGTGAATTCTGGGACCAGAGAAGCAGGAGAGCGCTGCATGATGGGGAATCTGTGCTTCCAATGTTAATCAACCCATGTTCACACACACCCAGCTCAGCATTTATCAGACCAGTTCTAATCTGGATTTACTAAGGACTTTTCCCCCCCAGACACACACACACAGCTCTAAGTTTAATAGGCATCTCGGGCCGTACATTCCCCGGTCCCACTATGGGAGGCCTATTTAAACTTGATTGACTAAAACTCGGTTGCCGGGTTAGGGAATGCTGAGGCAAGAGACCGAGTCAGAGGGGGTATGGGCAACATTTGAACAATGGTTAAGGGTTCATCACAGCATCCAGCCTGCTGGAGCCCTAATCCCAGGTGTTGTCATATCTTTCCCGAGACGACTGGTGGGAGTCCTCTCCACAAAAGGTTATGAGCACCCCAATAATTGTTTTAAGTCTGTTAAAAGACTATAGTAAGATCTGGAAAAGTCATGCTAAGCTGAGGCTTGTGCACAACAAGTAAAAATCCAAAATCCTGATGCTGCAAGCTATCTATTGTTCCTGAAGAAACCATGAGATATCCCATCAGTATATCTGCCACCCATAGGAATTTCAAGCTGGCTCCCAAGTATTTGGGTTACTCCCTAATCTTAAGTGTTTCCTGATTATCAATCAGTTTCCTGAGATGGTCCAAACCAGATAACCCCTTGTCAATAGAAAAGACAATGATTTACACTACTGAGGGTGCTTCGAAGCAGCTGAACTGAGGGTATAAAAATCTGTAAGTGTGTGTGCTGCTAGAAGAGGAAAAGGAAGGAAAAGAAGTAGAAGCAGGAGGAAAGAAGGAGAAGAAGAAAACCCCTGTGCTGACACCATCCCCTGTCGTTCTTGGGACGCTGGAAGAACAGATCATCTCTCTCTTCAAGGATTGTGCTACGGACTGTGCCTGTCAGCTTTGCAGCCTGAGTACCGTGGACTAGGTGAGATCCCAGCGTTCTCTGTCTTCTTTCTAGGCATAAACTTCTGAACCTGAACTGTATCAGTTAAGCTTGAGCTAAGTTTCCCCAAATACTTAGTGAAACCAGGGTAGTATTGTCATTGTTGGTGTTTGTTTTTCTTTTGCATGTCTATTACTACTAGTACTATTATATATTTCATATGCTTAGCAATAAATAACTTTTATAGTCAAACTGGTAGTAATTGGGTATATTTTTCCTTCTCTGCTTCTCTTTCCTCCCGTGCTCTGCAGCAACGCTTCTTTTACCTATGCTAAAGATCCCTGTGAAGCCCAAATTATTGTGGGGTCTGCTCATCAAGAGGCCAAAGATTGGGACGTGCTGAGTTTGAAACACATAAGGGGATCAGCTTGTACAGGCTGATTGACCCCGTTTGACTCAGACGTGCCCTTATGAACTGAATGCTGGCCCATGAGGGTGTCAGCTGGACACCCAGCCGGATTCAGAGGGATTCTGTTTACCTGTGTGCTTGTGTTTGACTGCATTTTATTGTTGCTCTTATGAACTGATTCTTGGCATATGAGGGTGTCAGCCTGTCCATGCTGATCAGCCCGGCCAGGTCAGGCGTGTCACGTTAATTTGTGTGTGTTTGTGTGTATGACTGATTTGGTGACTGGAGGAACCCAGTCCCATTGAGATTGAGTCCTGCAAGATAGCTCCACTGGGGGTGAGGGCTTGCAGAAGGGAGAAATACAGCTCCGTATAGTAACACAAGCAGCACATTGACAGAATCACCAAGACCCTAGAAACTATCCCTAATAAATGAGCACACCCCAAAGTAATGGGCAAATTTGGTAACAATAAGGTGGAGGTCTTGTATTTCAGCTAGGAACCTACGTGAATGGTCAGACCTGGCTGACTGCTTCTCCCAGCAGATGTCTGGGTAGTTTCGGTCCCCCATGACAATGACAGCCCTAGACCCAACTGCGTCCATAAGCTGTACTGAAAAATCCTGGTCCAGCTCAAACCCTTGGCAGGGTGGTCTATAGTAGACACACACCATAAGATCCCTTTTGCTTTGCCCCCCTTCAAGTTTGACCCATAGTGCCTCTGCTTGACCTTCCTCTGCCCCAAAGCTAATTCTTGATGATGTGAGTTGCTCTTTGACATAGAGGGTGACCTCCTTGTCTTTCCTCCCAGTTCTGTCCCTTCTATATAGTGTGTATCCCTGATCTAGCCCCTGCCTTTCCCCTTCCCCTTCACCATGGACTGACCTGCTGGACTGGGGCGCATGCGTGCATGCACACAGGCTGAACTCAGCCCCTGACCCCAGCCTCAGATGTACTCCAAGAGGCTCCAAGATCTACTACAAGAGGCTCTGAGATCTACCAGTGGATCGAGATCTACTGGTTGGTGAACACTGTACTAGAGAGAGCCAACAAATAGGACCAGACTCCCCCCTACAGAACATGGGGAAAACCCTTACAGTCCATGCCAATCTGATTCTGAAGTAAAATTCCTTCCTGACCCAAATGTGGTGAAAACATCCCCAACATCTGTAGCAACAGAAGGGGAAAAAATTGTTTCCTGGTCTCATGTGACAATCAGTTAAGTCCAGAAGCATGAGGTGATCCAACACTAGGCCTGTGAGAGTAGGCAGCTATTCGATCCGGCTTCAGATTTGGCTGCTTCAGATGACAGGAATCCAATCTGGAGCTCTGGCCCGGGTTTCTGCTTCAATCCGGCTGAAGCAGCTCCGAAGCTTCAGAGCTGCCTCAGAGATCTGGCCATAGGTTATAATGGGGAATCAATGAAATATCTATAAGTTTGTTTTTTTTGTCTGATTTAGATTAAATTTGCAGGAATGGTAGCCCCCTGGTCAGAGCATGAAGCATGTCAAGTTTCAAGAAGATCAGTGCAGGGGTTTGGGAGGAACTGCACCCCAAATTCCTGAAAGCAAAACTCATGTCACTTGTACGTGTTAAGCCACAGTGGGGTGAAACCTGCAGAGGTGGTAGCCCCTGGCGAGACCACAAAGCCTGACAAGTTTCAAGTTGAAAGATGTAGGGGTTTGGGGGGTACTGAACCTCAAACTGCTGACAGGCAAAAATTGTGACATGGATGACACTGTGTGTGTTAAGGTGCAGCAGGGTAAAATCTGCAGGGATGTTAGTCCCTGCTGAGGCCACAAAGCCTGCCAGCTGTCAAGGAGATCGGTGCAGGGGGTTCTGGGTTCTGGGGCCCTGCACCTCTAGCTGCTGACAGACAAAACTCATGACTTGGGTGCTTGCGCAACTGACTGTGTCTGTTTTAGAGCAGTTAATTGTCTGTGTTGATTATTTCCTCAACTTAGTCTCTGGTTTTGTAGGTGTTAATTGATTCTAATTAACTGGTTACACTAGCTAGCTACTGTGTATTAAGCTGGTTCCTGAGTGAATCATGATTGACTGGTAACTGGTAATACAGTAGCTTAGCAGCTAGGCCTGCAGTTGTGTTTCCCCCTGCCCCCACCCCAAGATAGACAAAGTTGCACAAGCACCCATGACATGAGTTTTGCCCTTCAGCAGCCGGAGGTGCAGGACCCCAGAACCCAGAACCCCCCTGCACCCATCTCCTTGACAGCTAGCAAGCTTCATGGCTGCATCAGGGGCTACCATCCCTACAGCTTTCACCCTGCTGCACCTTAACACACAGTGTCACCCATGTCACGAGTTTCCTTGTCCGCGACTTGAGGTGCAGTTTCCCCCCAAACCCCTGCACTTATCTTCTTGAAACTTGGCAGGCATTGTGGCCTCAACCAGGAGCCACCATCCCTGCAGTTTTCAGCCCGCTGCGCCTTAACACACATAGGCTCATCTGTCATGAGTTTTGCCTGTCCGCAGCTTGAGGTGCAGTTCACCCAAAACCCCTACACTGATCTTCTTGAAACTTGGCAGGCTTTATGTCCTCACTAGAGGCCACCACTGCTTCAGTTTTCACCCCCCTGTGTTGTAACATATAGACGTGACATGAGTTTTGCTTTCAAGAATTTGGTACAATTTCCCCCAAACCCCTATAATGATCTTCTTAAAATTTAGCAGGGTTTTTGCTCTCAGCAGGGGCTACAATCTATTGTTTCCCCATTATACCCTATGGCCAGATCTCTGAAGCAGCTCTGAACCTTTTCCGAAGCGCTTTGGAAGCTCTGAACAGCTTCAGAAAGCCTAATGAACCCAGCACTTCAATCTGGACATGCTACTTCAGATGCCAAATCATCTGAAGGTTCTCCAGATCCAAAGCATGGTCTGAAGCCTCGCACAGCCCTATCAAACACCCTCCACTGAGCACTGAAAATTGGGGTCCACAAACACACCTGTGTACAATACACACCCTAATTGGAAGGCCAGAACTACTCCCCTTTCTCTCATTCTACTGCCTCCATAAACTTATCCTAGCTCTTTTAATCTTTCATAACCAAATCAGTTGTGGGGCTCTGCTTCATTCTCCTGTAACTGCATATAATTCTCTCCTATTTCCTCCTGATTTGGGCTGGAAAAAGCTTTTTGTGTGGTCTCCCAGGGAGTTTATACATGGGCTTGGGGGGGGGGGGTGCTTTAGTTACTGTAGCTCCCTAAGCCATGCTAATTAAAAGTGCCTGGAGCATTACATTGTATCAGCATCCCCATGTTGAGAAATGGCAGCTGGGCACTTTAAGCTAAAGCTTGTCAAATGAGCATTAGTTTAAAGCACCCTGCTGCCATTTTTCAGTGCAGGGAAGCTGATACATGTGATGCTGGAATCTGCTGGAGCACAGGAATTACCATACTCCACCAGACTTGATTCATTGAGTCTTCTACAATGTGCTGTAATTACAGGAGTCCATAAGGAGCCCATAAGGGATGCATCGGGGGTAGGTCTCCCCAGGTCTCTCCAGATGTTCCAGGCATTGCTACTTCTGAATATCAATAACCAATCCAACTTCATCTTCACAACCTCCAGTGAAGGAGATTCCACAGCTTCCCTAGGCAATCTATTCCACTGCTTCACTGCTGTAACAGTAAAGAAGATTTCCTTGGGGGGAGAGGGAGGTAATTATTAGTTACTTCCTAAATTCCTAGACTGTAGTGTTTTGTTAAATAGGAGTCATAAGGTGTATTTAATGATATAATATAACATATAGAATTGGGTTGAGGTCACTCTAAGCTAATATTATCAGCGTAGACCGTTTGCATAGACTTCCTAAGTTGTATGTGCTTCAGTTGTATGGCACATTAGAATCTGTAAACTGTTTCCAGAGAACAAAAGTTAATATAAGCTGTTTAATTTCCTTATTCAGATACTAAAGTATTCTATGTAGTATTTTTTTTCTTTTTCCAAGAGAGTTCATATGATACAATAATATTAAACTTGATGTAGAGAAATTTGTACATGCATATATAGATATATATTTTTTCCCTTTTGAATGATCCTAAATTAAAGTCTCTCTTTCCTTTAAGGGATTCTCCACTCTGGCCAGATCTTTACAGACACAAATTAAATTAATATCAACTGAAGATCTAGTGTTTCTGTGACATGATTCAAACTATGCATTACAAGTCTTTGCAGGATCATGACTTTGGAAGAAAATACATTCCTGCCTCAGGGACATCCCTGCAGAAGACAAGTGCCATTCATAGCTACACTGAATCTTTATAGATATTTCTAAGAAGGGTTAAAGTCATTCTAATCACAGATGAATTTACTTTTCATTTCAAAATGTGCTTATCCACATTGGATTATGAGATTTATGAGAGGTTTTATACAGATCTCCACATTTATTGGACTCATGTCAAAATGTGAAGTAATCACTGGCCTGTACTGACTAGAGTCATTAGATTTGTCTAATTATGACATGGTGCCCACCACCTCCGCCCCCCCCCCCCCCCGCCATTCTGATGGTTCAAACGTGTAAGTTATGGACTTAATATTTCCTTTAACACCTGCTGAGACACTATTGGAATATACATTGACTGTAAGAGGACTGTTTTTTTTCATTGTAAAATAGCATTTTATAGCTCATATCTATATTTAGAACATGCCACAATTTCTAGCTGGCTAATGTCAAAATAGGAACAGATGTTAACTATACAGTTAGAATTAAAAACAGTTTGGAACTACTGATCAATCTCCACTAGTGAACTCAGAACTGATCTTCCCTTGATAACAAACATTTCAGATTCAGCCATACTGTTACAAAAGACCACTTTTGTAACAGTAAGGGTTTCACACTGGCCTATTGCTATTCATTAAATGCTGAGAGTGTCCCAGAAAATAATAGAGGACTTAGATATGTTGGTTGGCCTTTGTTACTCTCTTGGTGTTAAAATGTATAGATTACTATGCCAGAAGGAACTACTGTGATCATCTTGTCAGATCTTTTGGATAGCACAAGCCATAAAACTAGAACTATGTGAATAATTCCTTTTTAGTTCTGTGACAAAACTCAAAAATTGAAGGAAAAATATCTTATGTTGGCCAAAAACAAACAAACAAAAAAAATTTGATTTTTTTCATCGTAATGAAAACCAGAAAATAATTTATTTTGGGTCAAATAGAACATCCATTTTCAATGTATTTTGTTTGTTTACTTTTTGTATTGTTAAATTAATATTCTTGAAACTGTTTCACAATGAAAAATTGAAATATTTTATATTGACATTTCAGATATCTTCCTATTTTTTTCAGAATAAAACAATCCCGTTAATTTTTCCATAATGTATGCACTCCAAAACTGCATTTTTGGTAAATAAAGTATTAGTAAATAAATGTCATTCTGCTGGAAATAGGATTTCACTTAATTTATACTTGAATTACTGCATGTTTTTAGGAAGAACTCTAATCCTGATTTTAAAATTGCCAACCATTGACAATCTATCACACCCCTTAGCAAGTTGTTCCAATAGTTAACAACTCTCCCCATTAGAATAGGGTACTTCATTTTTAATCTGAATTTAATTTAAATTCCTAACCATTGAATATTGTAATAGTCTGCTGGATTAAAGAGCCCCAAATCTGTTTTTTTAAATGTATGTAGGTACTTGTACACTACGATCAAGCAACCCCTAACCATGCTCTTGGTTTAGCTAAACACATACCATTCTAGTCTCTCCTGGTCATCTAAGCAGCCATTTTGGTAACCTACAGGGTATTTTTATTACTCATGTATCCACATTGCTCTATATATGTGGACATTACACACAAATGCAGACTGGCAGCAACAAAGGCAAAGAGAGACCATGGAACCACTAGGTAACGGGTCCGCAGGAGTTATGAGAGTGGATAGCCATTAAAGAAAGGAGATAAAGTAGACCAGACAGTCAGAAGTCCTGAGAAGGTGGGCCAGGCTTCTGATCCCCATGTTTATGGAAGCAGTGAGATCAAGTGGCAAAAGGGGCACATCAGGAAGAAAGGCATAGAGATGATGGAAGGGAAAAATAAAATGAAGATAAAAAAAAAAAAGACAAAGACCCAGCATCTCAAAGGTATTTAGGTGTCAAAATCTCTCTGGGCTAAGACACTTTGGAGAAATCATAAACTGGTGCAATTCATCAGTTTCACTGACTTGAATAGATCTATGGTAATACCCAGGCTCCAAAGATCCTTGCCTTATCCTGTCTATTAAAGCAGTAAATAGATAAATATTAGAAACTTTTCACATAGAAACATTTTATTCTGATATGATGTAATACAATATAATAAATACCTGTTTTGAGATGAAAAAATAGTTTTTCCATTATATGCAAGAAGCAGCAGTTTTGTCCAGCCTAATTTTTCCCTCAGTTATAGAAGAAGTGAAAGGAAGCAGGACATCCATATGAAGCTTGTTCAGAGACCTATTCTAATAGCGGTGGGGGAGATGGGGGGATTAATTCAGTTATAAATTCCAAAAGAGCTAATACAACTAGAGAAATGCCATTTAAAGGAAAGGAAGAGGCATATTTCTTAGAACACTTTAAGGCAACCATCTAAGCTTCAGCATAGAGGTTTGCCCATTAAAAATCTAGATGTACGGGTCATTGTCAATACACTTTAATGAAAGATATCATTATAAATTCCTGTGAGGCACTAAATCCTGTCCCAGTAGGACAGTACTATTTTCAGAGATCAAATATGTTGGCACTAGACCTATGACCCAGATATCTTGTTCCAGGCCAACCCAAACCCTCAGACCTACCACAATTTCTCCATTCAATAATAGGTGAATGTGACAGGGGACCACCCCAGGGCTGGGTCCCATTTAGGCCTGCCCACCTGTCTAGGGCAGTCTGCCCTTTCTTGCCTGCCACAACTTCATGTAATAACTTGATATAATAAGTAGGACGCTGCCCATTTTGCCGCCCTGATGCCAGGGTGTGTTATACATACGGCTTGACCTCCCCTTACCATGTCCCATCCCTTGCAGATGGCATCATAAGTTGGTAATGGCTCTGGCCCCACACTAGGCCCCATAACATTCCGGTATGGACCCCAACTAGATCCATCCTAATCAGGCAGTCTACTCTACACTCATTCTGGGCTGTCAAGCTCCCTGGACCCATCTCCCTCTCAACAGTGGTCCCCTCTCTGAGACCTTTGGCCACACAGGCCCTGGCCCCATCTGTAGGCCAGTCAGAACCCTAGGGCCCCTGGATCTGGGCATCCTTCACTATGGGTACTCTTGCCTTTTTGACCCTTCTGGTCCTGGCCCCAGCATCAACCTGTAGAGATCTCCTCTGGTCAGGTCTCTGAGCAGCTAGCCCACTTCCCTTCAAACAGGTCCGCCTTTTCAGGACCCTCCAAACACAGGCCTTTTGCTCCTTGGGTCCCAGGCCTCTGATAATAATTCCTGGACCCCTTGCCTGTCCCTACTCTGGGGTTACTCACCAGGATGTGGGGGCTGGGGTTATAAGGTGCTCCTCCCTGCCTTTCACCAGGGAGGCAACTGGTCTGGCATTTCTAAGGAGCTACCGGGCCATGGGCAGCCGCATCAAGCTATCCTTCCCCAGTAGGGTTTATTTTTCAGTCATCCCCAGGACCAGGAGCCTCCTTCCATCCTCATAGCTCCTGCTCTTGCCTCCAAGGATGTTCTGAGCAGCAGTGGATCAGCAGACTGCTGTGTCTGCCTTGTGGGCTTAGTTTTAAAATGGCCACCTCATCAGAGCTGGCCTGCACCTGCCAGCTGCTCTCAGCCCTTAAAGTGGCAGGCCCAAAGGTGCTCTGCTGCACAGTGAATTTTACTGATACACAGTGATAGCAGATAAGAATAATGAAAACAATTCTATATCTACCAGGCCGAAGGCTGTCACAGAGGGAAGGTATGTGTGGCCAGTACACAAGCTTCATCCTCAGATTCTCCTTTGAATGATAGATGTCAATAGCCTAGCCTGAGGCCCATCCCCTCATTGGATGGGTGAGATGGGCTGATGGTGTGCCCTCTATCCATGGTGGACTTGGGTTGCCCCCTTAGGGACCATTTATTACCCTGAAATCCCTCCTTTTTCATCATTTTTCTCCTCCGATGACTTCATTCCTGAGCATCGTTGATTGGTCTCCCTGTGTTTGTCATACTGTCCATGTTCTGTCCTGTCAGCATATTCCTTTGTTCCAACAAACCCACCACATGCACATATCTTAATTTGGTTATTTACTGGACTTCTGTTCACCAAAGCCAGAAATCCCAAGGGCTCTGAAGTTAGTTACTGTGACCTAATATCACCTTATCTCATGTTATGAAACAGTGTGGAACATGTCTTCAATCTCCCATCCTGTGTGTCTTCTGGCTTCAGACACAGTGGGCCTTGAAGGAAATGGTCACAAATAGACTTCAGAAATCAATTAACCCTTACCATTCCCCTGGACCATTGCTCTAATGCAGAGGTGGGCAAAATGTAGCCCGCGGGCCAGATACGGCCTACCAGCCATTGTATCTGGCCCGTGGGGCCCCTAAAAAAATTAGAAAATTCATATTTATCTGCCCCTGACTGCCTGTCATGTGGCCTTCAATGGCTTTCCAAAACTAAGTAAATGGCCCTCCACCCAAAATAATTGCCTACCCCTGCTCTAATGCATATCTACTTTTCATACAAACCAATTCCTAAAAGTAAACCTCTAAGTACCATGTTCTAGCCAACATAAGAGAACCATAGTAAGTAGTGTATGGAATCAAATTGAAAGTCCACCTAGTTAAATATCTTGTCTTGGACACTTTCTAGTACCAGACACATGTGAGCAATGAGTCAGAACCTCTAATAGAAGACTTGGAATTATTTCTCCCCATAAAAGTTTTATCCTGGAATCCAACAGTATTTAGTTAGGCCCTGAGGCATGAAGTTTACTATTCCTTCTATAACCTTATCAATTATATCAAGATATTTTTAATATTCTTGACCATCATATCCTTAGATGCTAAAGCCAGTACAGGAACAAAGAAACAAGGAAAAGTTTAGTTCAAACTTTTCAAATGGTACTTGTGAGTTTGCAACTTCAGTTTTTATTTGCCTGACCAGAGATATGACTCTTATAGATGCCTTGATTAGAGATCTCAGAGGGTCTGACTTTTTAAAAAAGTGTTGAGCTCCCATTCAAAATCTTTTTAAAGGCCTCTTAAATATTAAGAATTCCATTGAAAATCTTATATTTTGTGGAAATGGATTTTGTACCTCCTTTGATCTCTTTTATAGGAATTCAGATGTCCTTCCTTTAGAAACAGCACATATAAAACAAAAAGAGAGAGAGCCTTACCAAGCACTATGAAGAACTTGATGTGAAACATCCAACATTACCCAACAAGATTATTTTTGTTATATGATTTTTATAGTATGTTTACTGATTTTATAGTCATTGGTGGGCCTCAAAGGAAAAAAAAAAATCTTAGCTACAAAGATATAGTAACTGAATAGGTTAAGTGATTTGTTTCTATCCCTAAACATCTCTAATGGAAAGGAGAGCTCAATTTTTTTCCATGCTTTCTACATTTACTTAAATTTTAAGGAAAAATTACATTTAACAGCTTTGATGACAGCAAATGTAGCAGATGATTCTCATTAAGTAACTAGAAAGATTTAACACCTGTATATATATATATATATATATATATATATGTATATATATATTAGAAGAGTAAGTAGCTGAAATTTACAATCTGAAGTGTTATTTAGGGAAATTCACTTCTGTTTTAGAGCCTGGGACAGATGCACTGAGGATCATTATTGCCTATTAATGGCTATACACATTACTAGGAATTTTTATAATTTGTCAAAATTCTTTTTCCCAAAGCTTTTGAATCACTGACAAATGCAGCATAGTTTCACACTTTTCATACTTTTATTCATTGTGTCTTGTGGTTCTGAACAGCTTTTGGATGTTGTTTCAGGGCTGCCATTTTACACTTGCAGGAATTCTTGAAACAGAATTGTTTTTCGGTGCACTCTGAAAGAATGTCCATTTAAAGCAAACAATGGCTTGGACAGTTTCCCCTGTTAACTGATTGACAATAATGCTGAAGAAAGGATTTACTTCTGAGCTTACTGCTTCACAGTCAAAAAGCTTGCCAAGTCCAATAAATCTGCATTTTCACTAAAACATTCTTTGCATCTCCAGTTTCTGTTACAGCATGCATTTAAGACAGCAAACTTCAGCAGTAAGCTCTATTAAACCAGCATACAAACCATTATTTCTAAAGTCGCCTTGTTAGACTTTAGATTTAAAACAATTTGCACACCATTAGCAATGACACTTTGGTCAAGCTTTCCACTTTCAAAGATTGTTGTTTTTCATTCTCAATGATCTAAACACTTACATATGGTTTTGGAACCAATGGTGTGATTCAAACACTGTAATACTAGATATTTTTTTCTGGGCCAGTGTCCTTTATGTCTCTCTGGGCACATCGAGCCGCAGGTGCAGCACAGCTTGGCAGGGCACTAAGCATTTTTGGGGAGCTGAGGCCTCTGGGGCTGAGTGGTCCCAGGCTCTGAGTGACTCCTGGAGCTGCCCCAGCTCCTGGACATTGCATGGTGCCCTGCTGAGCCACCCTGTACCTGTGCCACAGGGCAGCTGCAGCATGGGTGTCAGGTCAGGGTGGGACAACCCCACTGCCCCACACCGCATGGGAGAGCTCTGCCAAGAGCCCTGAGAGCCCCCAACGCTACTGCTGCAGCCAGTGAGTGCCTGACTTTTTATTTTTTTTAAGTGCCAGGAGGCTGGGGCCAGGCAGGGGATAGGGCTGGACAGGACAGCCATGGTGACTTCTCCCACAGCACCCTCAACTGCGGCAGAGGCAGCCACAGCTGGAGGAGCCATGGGAGAAGCCCCCATGGCTGCCCTGTCTGGCACCATCCCCCACCCAGCTGCAGCCTACTGGCACTTAAACCCCGCCCCCCAAAAAATACACCCTGTGCTCACCTGCTGCAGAAGCAATGATCAATGCCTTCGGAAGCTCATGGTGGAGCCCCCCAAATACAGTGCAGGGCAGCAGAGATCTCCCCCACACCCCACTTGGCAGCTGCACAACAGCAATCATATCATGTGGGTGCAGTGAATCTTGGCAGGGCATTGTGCACTGTCTGAGAGCTGGGGTGGCTTCACCTATTAGCCAGAACCTGGCACCATTCAACCCCAGTGATCCTAACTCCCAGACAGAGCACAGCACCCTTCCAAGCCACGCTGCACCCATGCCATGGAGCAGGTGCTGCGCAGGGGCCAGGTTGGGGAGCTGATCCCTGCTGCCCCGCACTACCCTGCACTGTACACTGCCATGAGACACAAGCTCCCAAAGGACCTGATTCAAATGGATGCAGCTGGTGAGTGTGGGGTTTTGGGGTTTTTTTTTTAAGTGCTGGGAGGCTGGGGCCAGACAGTGGATGGGGCTGGGCAGGGCAGCCATGAGGGCTTATCCCACAGTTCCCCCCACCCAGGGAGAGGCAGGCACAGCTGGAGGAGCTGCAGGAGAACCTGTAGCCAACCAACTGTGCCTGCCTTTCCCTGGCCAATCCATATTTCCGAATCTCTCTGAATCCTTACTGAATTGATTTAGAGGCTTCAGATTCAATTTGAAACTTTTAATGGGTCTCCTGATTTGGTTCACATTTGGAGATTTGGCTGCTGAATTAGGCCAAATCTCCTCCAAATCAAATTGGTGATCAAAGCTTTGCACAGCCCTAATAATTAAGTCTGTGTGAAGTGTCAAGTTCTTAATTTGGATTTGGCCAATTTGGAGGGACAGTGATTCAATTCAGTGATTTGAGTCACTGTCCTGATTCAATTTGGCTGATTCAGATATGGAAATTCAGTGCTGATTTGGAGATTCAGTCACAGACTATAATGGGGAATCACTAAAATACTTATAACTTTCTCATTTTCTTGCATATTTGGAGGGAAAGGGAGGGGTGGGGATGGTACCCCCTTTCAAAGGCATGAAGCCTGCCAAGTTTCAAGGAAATCGATGCAGGGATTTCTGTGAAAATGCACCTCAAGGTTCAAAAAGCAAATCTGTATCACTTGTGTGTATTAAGGCAGAGAGGTATGAATGCAGCAGGGATGGTAGCCCCTTCTGAGAGCATACAGCCCACCAAGTTTCAAGCTGCTAGGTGCAGGGGTTTCCATGAAAGTCCACCTCAAACTGTTGAAAACAAAACTCATATCATTTTTTTTGTGTGTTAAAGGGTGTATGTTGTAGCTGTTTTGGTCTAAAGACATAGGCATTCCAGGTCTTGTCTAAAGACAAGACAGGCAGACAGGATGCAGTTTTAGGTCACATCCAGGACCTTTGGCTCAATCTGATATCTTTTATTAGACCAACCAAATAGTTCAAGAAATATATTTTAGCAAGCTTCAGAGTTTAAAAACCCTTCATCAGGCTGAGGAAGCCTCTGCAGTTGGTGTGTGTGTGCTCTTCCTGGATGGAATGAATAGTGAAGAAGCTAGAGGCTGGTATGCATGCAAGAAATCCAGTCAGTGAAAATGTAAATTGAGGTGGGGTGAGAGACAGGGTGGGGGGGGGGGGGGAAGGAGAATGTAGCAGGTAAAAGTGGAGAGGTACCTGGGGAGTCAGATGTCAGGCAGGTTATAGTGTGTCATAAATCCAATGTCTATATTGAGTCCATGAGTTTTTGTATCTAGCATGGACCAGTTGAGGATGCTTCAGGTGAAATCTGAGCCACCTCCCTGTTTTCACCCTCACAAGTCCACTGCAACCAGTAAGCCTCAGGCCTCTCAAATATCTTACAGGTCTGAACTTTCTTCAGCCAGGAGTGTGTTTGCTTGCGGTGGTTGGAAGTTATCAGGTGCCCCCTACCCACCTTTCACACCAGAGAGATTTGCAGTCCTGGCATTTCCTGGGGGTACTGCACCACTGGAAGTCCCTGGCAGTGTGAAGTTTTAGTTCATGTCCAGGACCTGGGGCCTGCTCCTTCCCCACAGACCCAGCCCATACCTCCAAGTTCTTCCTGGTATGGGAGCTCAGCA
>NW_005842020.1:591607-599423 GCF_000455745.1 Alligator sinensis | reverse complement strand
ACTGCCACCTCCAGCTCTGAGGCAGGACATTAAATGGTTCTGAAAGCAAATTTAAAAAGCAAATAGGTGTGGAGTGAAGAAGGTGGCACTCACTCTGTCTGCACGTGGAGCTTGGGGAACCCCAGCAGTGGGAAGTTCACCTTCAGGAGTACCAGATGCTCCACCAAACCAGGATCCAAGGAGATGTGGTGAGGTGCCACAACATCACCAGCAATGCTGAACATCCTCTTGCTTGGAACAGTGGCCAGTGGACAGCAAAAGTGTTCTCAGGCAACTACAGCCAGATCCTGCCACATCTGTCTGTGGGTTGCCCAATAGTCCAAGGGGTCCCAGTCCAGTGGCTCCAAGTCCTCAGCGAGATAGGTAGCCACTGAGGCCTCCACACTACATGCCCAATGCTGGGGGATGGTGCCTCTGGAAACCAACATGAAGCCATGCGCTTGGCCCACATTGGCAGCAGCTGTGGTAGAGAAGTTTGGCTGGTGGTTGGAGTGCTGGCACAGGAAAATGGATACCCTCTTCCACATCCCTCTGCCTCTGCCCTTCTGCCTCCCTGACTCTGTTCACCATCACCTTGGTCCAGTGATTGAGGGTTTTGCTGCTGCAGATGTTCCCCATCACCATCGGGTCACACATGAGTAAATTCAGACTAGATATCAGGAGGCACTACTTCATAGTCAGGGCAGCTAGGATCTGGAACCAACTTCCAAGGGAAGTGGTGCTGGCTCCTACCCTGGGGGGTCTTCAAAAGGAGGCTAGATAATCACCTAGCTGGGGTTGTTTGATCCCAGCATTCTTTCCTGCCCATGGCAGGGGATCAGACTTGATGATCTGCTCAGGTCCCTTCCGACCCTACCAACTATGAAACTATGAAACTATGCCCGCCAGCACATGGACCATACTGGACTGCAGTGGATCCAGCCATTTTTTGATGCCCTCCTTCAGCCGCTTCATTGGTTCTTGCACCTCTGATAAAAGCGGCTTGCCCCAGCCAGGAACATTGATCCCCTGGAACTTCTCCATTTAATTCTCAAGCTCCTTCACTATGGGGATCATTTGGCTAAGGAGGGCAACACCAGTGCTGAGGCTCTCAGTGACCTCAAGGAATGGCTTGAGGACCAGCAATATCTGGGAGATTTCATAGATTTCATAGACATCAGGGCTGGAAGGGACCTCGGAAGATCATCGAGTCCAGCCCCCCGCCCAAAGGGCAGGAAGTCAGCTGGGGTCATAGGATCCCAGCAAGATAAGCATCCAGTTTCATCTTGAAGGTGTTCAATGAAGGCGCTTGAACCACCTCCGGTGGCAGGCTGTTCCAGACCTTGGGGGCTCGGACAGTAAAGAAGTTCTTCCTTATGTCCAGCCTGAAACGATCTTGAAGTAGTTTGTGACCATTCGACCTCGTCATCCCTTGGGGCGCTCTGGTGAACAAACGTTCCCCCAGTTGCTGTGGTCACCCCTGATAAACTTGTAGGTGGCCATCAGATCACCCCTGAGCCTGCGCTTTTTCAGGCTAAAGAGCCCCAGAGCTCTCAGCCTGTCATCGTAGGGTCTGCTTCCCTGACCTCTGATCATGCGCGTGGCTCTTCTCTGGACTCTCTCAAGCTTCTCCACATCCTTTTTGAATTGTGGAGCCCAAAACTGGACACAGTACTTCAGCTGCGGTCTCACTAAGGCCGAGTACAGGGGGAGAATGACGTCCCGGGATTTGCTTGAGAAGCATCTATGGATGCAAGCCAGCGTTTTGGTTGCTTTACTAGCCCATGGTATTTTCATTTTACTAGCCAGATGGTATTTCACTGTTTTGTTAAGGGGGCTACTGTTCCCAATCTCCCTGACCAAGGCCATCTCTTGGATGGCTTTCTGTTGCTTGACCAGCCTTTCAAGCATCAGGTATTTGGAGCTCCACCGAGTCTCCACATCCTGCATGATTTTGTGCTGTGGAATGCTCAGCTCTGCCTGTTTGTCCTGCAGCACCTTACCCCCTGGTGGAGGCAAGCAGCCAGCCACATTCCTGCATTTTAAAATGAGCTGGATGGTAGTGGTAGTGATGGTGCCATCACTGGGAGACTTGTCCACCTCCAAGGCATCCCTGACTATGAGGTGGAACTTGTGTGTCACACAGCGGATGCCAACAAAGTTGGCATCACACACCACCTTTACCATATTGTTCCTATTGTCGGTGACCATGAACCCGTGGTTGAGCTTGCCCTGCCGAATGAGCCACCCCTGCACCATGTGGGGCTCATCCATCATCTCCACTTGAAGGAGAGCCCACCAATGGCCTGACTGATCGCACCAGTGCCCTATGAGGTAGGCATGATCTCCATCCCAGCTGCTTTAGATGTCTGAGATGAAGTGTAAAGCTACCTGTAGCCCTGCCTTCCACAGCTCCTCCCTCAAGTATTCCCTGCATGCCTCATACAGGGAGGGTACCACCGTCCTGCTAAATGTGGTACATGCGGGCACTTAGTAGGATGGGGCCACGAGTGCCATGAGCTGCCTGAACCCTGGACACCCAACGAAGGAGAAGGGCTGGCCATCCAGAGCAAGCGTCTCTCCAATGCTCTGTGTAACCTCACTTTCCTTGGGAACATGCTCCCCGCCCCCTCTTTTTCTCCACCTTCCCCCACTGGTCCAGGGTGGCCTGCTTCCAGTTCTTGGGAATGGGGGATTTGAAGCACGAGGGGGATTACTTTTTGGGCACGCTCCCACTAGTGCCAGGCTGAGGAAGAACAAGGGCAAGTGGGTGCTGCTTCCTGAGATGCCATGGTGGTGAAGTGTTTCAACTTCTTGCCCCGACTGATCTGCTTTTGGCAGTGCTGGCAGGTAGCATACCTGGGATCATCTGCCAGCTCAGAATTATCCCACACTACACTACCCACCCACTTCTAGCCTGAGGGTAAGGATCCTGTCTTATCCCCCTCTGTATCATTTCCCTGGGGGCAAGAGGGCCAGACTACAAATGGTCACTCGGTCTCCAAGGGTATGCTTCTCTGAAGGGGGATGTTCTTGACTGCAACTATCACCCCCTTCTGTTTGGATGGGTTAAACCCAGACACTTGGCATTGAAGCCACTTCAAGGGTGTCCCTCAGCTGTTGTTAACATCATAGACAGAGGCCTCAAGATTTTCAAGAGTGGCTCCAGGGATTGCCTTTGAAATTACTTCAGTACTGTGTGTCTGAGTTTGGCACTTGAGTAGGGTAGAGAGGTAAACTTTACTTCAAAGAGCATTCTTCCCCAAGAGCATTGGAGACTTAGTGTAGACCTACCCTAAATGATTGCATTGGGTTTCTTGGTGATCCTTGGCATTCACAGGCTGAGTCTATTGCTAATTATTTGAAAGATGATGTACCCATTTGCATCAAATGATGTGCAATTAGGTGGTACACCCTTCAATATGAAATGAGGAGTGAAATAATGATCCATAAAAGTGAAGGACAATACACTATTGCAGTGAACTACAGCAGGCTTGTTCTATTTATACTGTCATGATGAGGGCACCTACTGGTGGCCAGTCAGCATACTGGCCTGCCACTGTGTCTATGGCAGTCTACCTAGTCTCACCTGCCACAATTTTTTGGGAATCAATCTGTTGGAATAAGTGGGAGGCTGCCCATTTAATACCTTGATGCCAGGGGGTTCACACACAAATCCAACCTCCCCTTATCATATTTCATGCCTTGCAGATGGCATCCTAGAGCAGCTCTTTGCTGTGGCTCATGGCCAGGCCAAATTCAGCCCTTTGCTAGGCCTTATACATTTTTCCTTTCACTCCACCCCATTGGGCCCCATTCATACCACCCCACTCTCACTGGGACCTCTCCCACTCTGCCATCTGTCACTGGGCCTCTTACATGCTGCCCCTCACTGGGCCATACCCAACCTGCCATGCACCCTTGTGTGACTGTGTAGGCCATCAGGCTTGCCTACTCATACTCCTTGACTGGCCTTTACCTCCAAGTAGTTCTGAGCAGCCACTCAGCCAGGTGTTGCTCTTTCAGCTGCCACCAGCAGACAGCTAGCTTGGCCTACAGAGCCTGGGTCTAAAATGGAAGCTGCTCCACCCACTCTTGCAATCCCAGGGCCATCCTGCAGTCATGTGACCAGCTTGTTATTCCATCTCACACCTGCCACCTGCCCCAATGGCTACTCTAGCCCTTAAAGTGATAAACACCCAAGGTGCTCTGTCACAACTGTGCATGCCAACAGGCACACCCAAGATGCAGCTTTTTTTGTATCAATCCAACACCCCTCTACATCCATTTCAGGGGGCAGAATCCAGGGAGTGGGTGAGCTATAATTCATTGTGGCCCTCCAAGCATCATTTTAGCCACTTAGACACTGTGAAGCACCCTGACCATGGACACAGTCAGGTGCACATCTGATCCCACAGTTATAGGTGGATCAAAGATTTTGAAAATGGCAGTGTAGATGGTGTGGTGCATCGTTGCCACAATGATGCATATTTTTCTTCACTGAAAAAGAAACTAGAAGATTTGCTAATATCTTAGGGGCCTACTGTTATATTATTCACTTTAAGATCAAAGAAAAAACAAATATAACTTTATTAGAATGTGCACTAAGTTGCTAGATTATATATTAAGTTTTAAAAACATAAGAAACTAGGCAAAAAATGGTCAAAATGGGCAAATGTTATTGCTTTGTTTGTCCTCTAGTCATTATAGCTAAATGCATATATCCTATTCAAATTCATAACACAAAATCTAGTCTTCTTTATCATCTTGACAGTGCCTCCAAGACTTAACTGTAAGTCATTTATATACTTAAGTCAATATTACCATACCTGAATTAAGGCTTTTAGCTGAAGCTAGAAATAGTCTGAAGGGCTGTGAAATAAAAGAGAGAAGTTACTAGGAATAGCCTACAGACAGCAAAATAACAGAGGAAAAGTCTGAATGGTGGAACATCAGACCACTAAAAAGGGAGAGAGAGTCACTAACACCTATGGAATGAAGAGTTATTAGCAGGAACAAGGTAGATGATAATGAGCCATGAAGTCAATTGACTCATTCAGTATTGCCTGAATAGAAATTCCACTTCCTCTCCCAGGCAGGTGGATTTAAAGTTTGGGTAGAGCAGGAAACAAAGTGGGATGCAACTGCATCCCCGCTCTTTGCCCCTCCCCCCCATTGATGTTCCCCTGTTCAGGGTGTTCTCACAACTTCAGGGGTGTCCACCAGGGGTCCCTCTTGCCAGCTGCTGCTTGACCACTGAGGATAGACTGAAATGCTCCAAAAGTCACCTCCCTGACCAATGGTGCCTCCGTTTTACCCACCTGTTTCAGTATTCTTTGCCAGATTTTAGCAGAGGGGATTTTGCCAGTCAGAAGAATCACCCCGCTGTCTGGTCATTAGCTCAGAAATGATAAGCCCACCCCTCCTTGGAAGAGGCCTGTCAGTATGGTAAAATGTTCTGAAATCACACTTAGTACTAACAGTAGTAAGGTATAAAAGATACCAAAAGGATTTGTTATAAAAACAAGATCAAACATAAGAAATCCATAAGCATACATAGAGATGCAGGCAGAGGTACAAGAAAAAATAAACAAAATTAAATATCAGAACAATAGCCTGATTTTACCCTGCATCTTAAACCTAAGAATGCAGCTCTATCATAGCTTGATTGGTTAGAAAGAAGTGCTTGCCTCTGATCCTCCTGTCAGTACCTACTACATGTTCTCATGCCAGTAATAATACCCAACCCATGGGTTGGGGGACCAAAGCGCCTTACACCCTGATAGTTTCAAAAAAAAACTTTCTCACAAAGTGAAACTTACGTTTGGTTTCTTAACTGGCTATTTACATGCAATATCCATTGCATTCTTGTATGCATATTCAATGCGTATAACTTCCCAGGCAGGGCTGGGGTGTCATAGGTCCTAAGGTATGCAGCTGACAGCCTGGAAGTTGCAAGTTTGAGGTCATAGCAGCAGTACTCATGGTGCGGCCCTATGAGATTCAAACAAATTTGTCACTTCTGCTAAAAGCTTTGTCAAAAGGACACAAAAAGGGAGGACTTCCTGCCTGATAAAGGGTGTACATGTTTACCAGACCAGTCTTTTCTGAACTGATTGTGACCAGAAGAGTATTTACATCCTTTCAGACATAATGATTACTAATCCAATATTCTAAGCTTACTGTCTCTCACTTAATTTCTCCATTGTGAAAAATGTCTTTCCTTGAATCCATAGGTATCATTTTTGCCACAGGCCTCTCTTTTAAAAATTGTAAATTCATCATTATCTGGAAGGACTTCTCTCATATGCCTTACACCATATCTACAATGGCCTATTTGACTGATCATTAAACTTACCTATGTTGGATGCTAGTTCTCTATGATTATTTTTCTCAGATATTTAGGCTTTGAGCCTCTCCACAGTATGAAACTCATTCTTTAGGGATTGACACTTGAAAATCATTTTCATAGCATGTAATCCTGGTTATATTATGCCATATAAAAGATACATTTATAGCAAGTAACACAAGACTATATACAACTATATAAGCACAAGAACAGTAAGACTAAATACAGCTTGATGCTACACCTATATGTACAAACATATGCCATATCAGTGAAACAAACAAAAAAGCCCATGCATGATATGTCACAAACACCTCAAATTACTGTAGGTTCATGATGCACACATTTTGTGATTCTATCACCTCTGCAGTGTGGACTTTTAGATATTGGGGCTAAGACATGTGAAGGTCCTCATCATTTTGTCCAGGACTTACACTCAAGGACAAGCATTAGTGACTGCCTACTTGCCTGGGCAGTGTGCAGCCTTCTGCATGTGCTTAGTATCCATTTAGAATTGCCAACTCTGTGTAAATACCAAAAATGACACTTATGTGATTGCAACACTGATGTTACACACATGAAAGGTAACAGAATTTCTCCCTTAGTGCCTTCCTCTTGCAGCCAAAAAATTTACAGTCTGGGTTCCTTCACACTTAAGATTCGGCATTTTCCACATTTTGTAGCTTCTAACATGCACAAAATAGAATTAGACTGAGGAACCTACTTCCCTCAGGATCCCTTAAAAATTGAACAGGTTATTGCTTTTGTTTCTAGTTGAACAACTATTTGCATGAAACTGGTAAAGCCTGGGGACCAACTGCCCAAGCAGCAGCTCTGCAGAAAAAGACCTGGGGATTGCAGCAGACAACTAGCTGAATACGAGCTAACAGCGTGCCCTTGTTTCCAAAGAGGCAAACAGCATACTGGGCTTCATTAATAGGAATCCTGCCAGCAGATCAAGGGAAATTATTATTCCCTTCTGTTCAGCACTGGTCGGGCCACAACTAGTACCAGTTCCTGTGGCAATGCACCTTTGAGTGCCTGCTACTTTAAGGGCTGGAGGCAGGCAGCCAGCTGGCAGGTGCTTGATTACAGTGGCCATTTTAAGATTCAGCTCACACAGGCTGGGGCAGAATTTTGGTGCCAGGCTCCAAGGCAGTAACATCATCTGGCTGAGCTACTTCTCAAGAAACATCTTAGAGGTAAGGGCAGGAGCTATGGGGATGATAGTGTAAGGAGTGACCTAGAAACTACTATACAAAGCCCAAGCAAAAGTGAATGTTATGTGACAAATGCCCATCTGCAATGATAAGGAGGAGACAGTCTTAGATAAAGGAGGCTTGAAAACAAAAGCAGAATCAGAGTACTGGGTCAAAGAGCTCATTAAAATACTAAAAATCACGCCCCTAGGTGGGGAAAAAGTATGCTAATGAAACATACATGTATGTAAATGAGATACATAGCTAAAACACAGGTATAGAGACATGCTCA
>NW_005842020.1:587219-587718 GCF_000455745.1 Alligator sinensis | reverse complement strand
AGAGACAAACCTCTTGAAAAAGCTGACCTGGAGTTCTACACTGATGGCAGCTCGAGTATGGAGAATGGAGTTCGAAAATCTGAATAGGCTATCATGACTGGACAGAATGTGATAGAAGCAGGACCTTTAAACCCATCTGTTTCAGCTCAAAAGGCTGAACTGATTGCTATGACTCGGGCTTTGCAATTGGCGGCCAACAAAACTGTTAATATTTATACTGACTCTAAATATGTTTTCCTTGTTTTACATGCTCACGGAGCACTGTGGAAAGAGCGGGGTCTACTTGATGCTAAAGGAGCAGGCATTAAGCATAGCAAGCAAATAAAAGCTCTCCTCAAGGCAGTCTGGGAACCGAAGGAGGTAGCGGTAATGCATTGTAAGGCACATCAGAAAGGGAATGACCCCTCCACAAAAGGTAATCGATTTGCTGATGTTACAGCAAAGAGAGCAGCTAAAAGACCTCAGACAGACTTGCTGCCCGAAGTAAGTAATCTGTTAC
>NW_005842020.1:585561-585968 GCF_000455745.1 Alligator sinensis | reverse complement strand
AGACTTAAAATTCCTATTCAAAAGAAAGGAACTTTAAATAATTTGTCAATCTTTGATCAAGTTTTACAAGCCTTATTATGAAATTGTTCAAGGTTTTATTGTGGGGCGCCCTGATCTGTCCACTCCTACTCATAGGAGGGGAAAACCTTTTACAACAAAAATTTGACCCTCAGGAAAATGTCTGGAATTATCTGGCCCGGGAAATTCTAAATAGAACGGACATCTGCTTTGCGGGAGGGATCAATGCTCACCTGGTTTTTACCTCATGCCTAATCGCAGTACCAACTCCTTTGAAAATTTTACAAAATTATACTATGCTGAAAGATGTAGATAAGGAAAGTACATATCAGGATATATATACGGGGGGGACTGTTGTAAAAGAGAAAAGCAGAAATATGTTTTCCGTA
>NW_005842020.1:564525-585211 GCF_000455745.1 Alligator sinensis | reverse complement strand
TCAGCCCTGAATGCTGAACAAAAACAATTAAGGGACGCTGTCTTAGAGAATAGAGCCGCTATTGATTATCTCTTGTTACGACACAATCTTGGTGTGAAACTTTAAAAGGAATGTGCTGTTTCAACCTCACTGATAATTCTGTGCTAATTGAAGACAAAATTGGTGCCTTACAACGATTGGCACAGACGTTGAAAGAATCATCTGGCTTAGACTTTTCCTGGTTAACTTCCTGGCTTCCCAATTTTGGATGGTTGAAACAGTTATTTAGTATGGTTGTTTTATTTTGTGTTATAGGGATCATGGTCTGTTGCTGTATACAATGTTTACCTGTTTTTTATCTATCTTCAGGCCTAAGGTGAATCAAATGATTTTGCAAACAAAGAAAGCTGAGGATACTAGATTTGTGTTAAGTCAAATTGAATGGAGCAATCATAATAATAATAATAATAATTAAAAATGCTCCAGAGAGGGGAATGTAAGGAGTGACCTAGAAACTACTATGCAAAGCCCAAGCAAAAGTGAATGTTATGTGACAAATGCCCATCTGCAATGATAAGGAGGAGACAGTCTTAGATAAAGGAGGCTTGAAAACAAAAGCAGAATCAGAGTACTGGGTCAAAGAGCTCATTAAAATACTAAAAATCACGCCCCTAGGTGGGGAAAAAGTATGCTAATGAAATATACATGTATGTAAATGAGATACATAGCTAAAACACAGGTATAGAGACATGCTCAGTAAAGAACTCCTTGCGTCACTCCTTTATAACCAATCAGCAAACAAGGATGCTTATGAAAGTCCAAAAACTCCTGTATAAAAGATGCTTAGAATTAGAAATCTGTGTGCTTCTTATGTGAAATTATTCTGCTTGCACCTTTTATTGCTAGCAATAAACCTTCTTTATACTTTCACCCCTGGTATCTTTATTGGCCTTTGCATACCGGGCACGATCCCAGACTTGAGCTGGGGCTCAACAATAGGAGGATCCTGGTCCTGGGCATGACCTCAAACTTAACCCTGATGGGAAATTGGGTCTGGTGGGACTGTCTGTGGTGGGACAGCTCCCAAGAAATACCAGACCACTTACACCCTCCCCGGTGAAAGGTGGCTGGGGTGCTTTAAACCCTGCCTCCACCATCTGGTGGGTGATAGTGAGCAGTTGATTGTGACAGCAGTGTGGGCCAGACACACTAACAAAAGGCACCTGAGCCCATCAAGAAAGTAAGACCCTGGAGGCCCCAAGCGGGGTAGTATTATTGTGTAGGACCACACACAGTAGGGTGCAAAAAGGCAATTGAAGGACTGTGGGGGGAGGTGCAGAATAGGATTGACAGGATCGCTTGAAGGACTTCATTAGGAATGTACTGACTAGGGCTGCAAGGGTGGCCTGAAGGGCAGTACATGGGCCAGCCCCACAAGTGAGATCGGGATCAAGTTGCCTGGCATGAGCTAGGGGCAGAGTCAGCCCAGTGTTTGGCACAAGGAAAGGCCATGTAGACTAGGGAAGCTTGAGCAAATGGAAGATGCTGCATGTGACGATCCAGAGTGAGAGTAGCAAAGCCTGATGGATGAGTAGGGTCACTCAAGAAAGCAAGGTAGTAGAGTGTGGCCTGGTAATGGGCGGTATGTTACAGGTCTCTGTGAGAGGGGACAGAGTGCAAGAGGCTCCTCTGAGAGGGAGGCAGAGTGAGTGCGAGTGTGAAAGAGGCCCAGCAGTGTACTGAGTCTGTGCTGGCCTGAAGCCAGGGTGTAATAATACTCTGGATGCCATCTGTGAGGCATACGCCATGGTGTAGGGGAGGTACAGAGCCATGGATAGTGCCTCCTGGCATTGAGGTAGTAAATGGCAGCCTCCCACTTAATATATCAGAGAAACATTAAAGTTGTGGCAGGAAAGTCAGGGTGGACTGCCCTAGGTGGGTGGGTGGGTTAACTTGAGATCTAGCCCTAGGATGGCCCCTTGTCACAGTTCCTCTCCCCTTCCCCTCTGACACACTACAGAAAGGATGTAGACAAACTGGAGAGAGTCCAGCAGAGGGTAATGAAAATGGTTAGAGGGCCGAGACATATGATTTATGAGGAGAGGCTTAGGGAACTGTCCTTATGTAGTTAGGAGAAGACAAGATTGAGGGGGAATTTAATTATAGCCTCAACTACCTGAAGGGTGCTTCCAAAGAGGATGGAGCTAAACTGTTCTCAGTGGTAGCAGATGACAGGGCAAGGAGCAATGGTTTCAAGTTGTAGAAAGGGAAGTTTAAGCTAGATATGAGGAAAAACTCTCAGGAGGAGGGTAGTGAAGTAATGGAACAGGTTACTCACAGTGTGTTTATATATGCATTAGATCCAGGATCAGTTTATTCACAAGCAAACTACTCATGAGGAAATGCTCCCAGGCAGGCATTTATACATTCAGAGAATCAGGAGAGCAGACTTGCTGCTATTAGCAGCAAACTGCTCCCACTTCCTGGGGCTCTGCAATAGGCCCCTGCCACCACCAGTCACAGAGCTTTCACTAGGAGAGAAAATTCCCTGCCCTAGCACTAGGCAGATCCTGGAGCAGAGAGCAATCTCCTGCCAATTGCTGGCCAGCTAACTGGGAGCAGATTTGCTGCCAGTCAGGTGTCTACATGAGCAATACTGTGCAGTAACTAATCACAAACAAATTTGCTACTTGCATATGCAGGTAGCAAATTTCCTCGTGATTAGACCAGTTTATTGTGCAGTAAGTGTGTGCATGCATAGATGCACATGCTTACTGTGCACTGAACTGTTCTGGTGTGCAGTAAAGTGGCTCTTGTAGACGCACCCCGGAAAGGTTGCAGAATTTCCATCCTTGGAGGTTTTTAAAACCCAGATAGAGAAAGCCTTGTCTGGGATGATATAATTGGGGGTGATCCTGCTTTGAGCAGGAGTTTGGACTGGATGAACTTCTGAGTTCCCTTCTAAACGTAATTTTCTAAATTACATAAATCATACCCAGGGATGGTGATGGAGGGGTGTCTACTTGTAACATTTACTGTGGAGCTGCCTAATTAGCCCCATGGTAAATGTTTTTGCATCTACACATGCACCCCTATTAAGGCACACAAAACTAATAAACTCTGGACAGGCTAGTACTTGTATACACTTGTATACAGGTACTAGCCTGCTCCAGAGTTTGTTTGTTTTTGTGTGTCTGTGTACAGCAGTGCAGGTGTAGACACTGTCTTGCTGGCTGGGGCATGAGGATGCCAGCTGGCTAGCCCCACACTGAAGTGGCCTTGTGCCCCAGTCAGCCCCTTTGCAGCACATTTAGCCCAGTCACAGCACCCCGTGGCTGCTGCCAGCTGAGGCTACTCTGACAGGGCTCAATGTATTGCACACACAAACTCCAGAACAATATACTCCAGAGTTTTTTCCTCCTGCGAACATGTTCAAATGGCATGCCTCAGAGCAAAAAAACTCCAGGGCAATAAGCTACGGAGTTCATTTGTGCACATTAATTGTACGTGTAGGGTAAAAGTGCATCTCCACTGGGATTTTTTTTTTTAAATAGCATATACCCGGTCCATCTAGTCTAATGAAAATGTTCCTTTTCAGAAGGTAGAGAATAAGGCAGAAGTATTCAAAAAGGAGTGGACTCTATCAGATTTTAATGCAAGGAAATATTTTCATGACGGTCAGTGGACAGAATATATTTTGTATTAAAGAGTTGCTCAAAACCTTTCAGTGTGTGATATTTTTGCAAAAGTGTGGTTTACTCAAAATTTTTAAAACAAGTTTGATAAAAGAATTGATGTATATCAGAATGAAACATCAAAATATCATACCTGTTGAGTGTTATTACACCTGAGAGCACAGCTAACTTTAAATTTAAAAAAAATAATTTTGAATTTACAAACGATGTTAAACTTTCATAGTCTATTTTGCAAAAAATATTCTATTTTGCTGAATTTAAGACAACCTCACATTTCTAGTTTTTCAAATTCCATTACAGATATTTTTTGTTGGATCAGTTCAGGAGCCTCTTATTGTACATGCAGAGGTTCACTTAGATCAACTTAACTAGGGTTAGGTTGATCTAAGTGCCAGTCTGTACATACAATAGGAGAGGTTCTACAGGGCAAAAAATGGCTGGCCAGACCTAATTTAGCCCAGGAGATGCAGTAAGTTAAATAGGACATGGGTTAGTCCAATTTACTAAACATGTGCACATGTTCAAAGTATAGCCCCAGAGCTGGAAAGTCCAGTCACTTGCCTCAGCCCTAAGGCTGTGCTTTTCCTACCCCACTGACCTCCATCTTCCCAAAACATGCTTTAACCACCCCCCCCCGCCTCCCCCAACTCACTAATCCCCCACCAGGGACTTGTCTGGAACTGCCCCACTCCAGTTCTGAAGCTTCAAATACAGTCATTTAAGGTCTCTAGGTCACAGACAAACAGTCCTCTGGAAATACCAGACATGCCCAAATCACAAGAGATGATAAACCAAGTTTCAGATGATTTTGTGGTCATTACATTTATTTTCTTCCAAAATATGTGTCAATTTTTATACTAATTTCTAGAAATTATGTTCCTATCTTCTATCGCTTGACATGTCTGTTATGGTTATCTCTCTTGTGTCTGTCACTGCCAGCTGTAGCTTCTGCCTGTTACTGTTGCTCCCAATGTTTGACCATACTAGTACTGATGCTCCATCTAGCTTGCTACAAATGGAGAGGGAATACAAGCTGTACATTAAAAATGGATAACAGATTTCCCACATGATCATGTGCTTGTTATGTCACTGAGCCACTTAGTGACCTTGAGCAAATTCCTACATCTGCACTAGGTTTCCATCCCTACTTTTTGTTTTGTCTGTTTTTTGAGGTGCATGTGACAGTCCTTCACCATATTTATTTACCATACTTATCACAATGGAGCCCTGGTTTCTAAGTCCTGTAGTAATACATATTACAAACCATAAATCAATAGTCACAAATACTACTCAGGAAGAAATGTACAACTAATCTAAGCAAAGTAGGTGATATTTTAAAAATGGGTTTGAACGGTTTGCAAATGATTCAGTAAAGAAATGACTCTACATTAATAATCAATGTTGTATTTCACTTATGAATTATTTGTCCAATTCTACTTCTAGTTTGAGATCGGGGGGTCATTGAAAAGTTTTGGCCCTCTTTTTCATATACATGGGGATGAGAAAGTTTGGAGAATAAATTGCAAAACTAACAATCCAATCAGGCAAGACCAGACAGAATGCTTGATGAAGGCCTTGATTTGTATACTTGTAAATACTGAATGAAAGGAAAAATTCAGAGAACATGAGATAGACATATGTAATGTACTTGAGTATTTAGTAGCTTATTAAGATATCTCCTCAAGAACAATACAGTACATTTTCAAATCATGTCACCCATGTTTATTTTTCTCAATTTGATTTCTTCAGAATGAAGGTCATTCATTTGACAAAATAATGTCTATTCAAATCAGTGTCTAGCATGTTCTTCCACTACCTGTCTCAGATTACATGGAACAGACTCGAAATAGTGGGTGAGAACAAAGATCATGATGAATTTAATGGGGGTCACAGCTTTCATTATTTGGCAACTGCAGTAATTTTGGAAGGCAGGTGACTGACATTTCCTTTAATCTTAAAATTTCTCAATTTATCTTCTAAAGACAAAGGAAAGAAGTACTTCTCTCTTCCACATCACTTACCTCAATGATCACTTAAGCATAAAATTAGAGAAAAGAGAATAAAATCAAGGCTGCTGTCAACTGCTAAGCACTATGCTAATGAAATCACTACCTTCTGCATATGCTTTTTGCATAAAATTGTTTGTAAGTCTTAAAATAGCTCTTCCACAACCGTTCTTCTGACATTATTCTTTCATTAAATCATTGCCTGGTTAATTGTATCCTACTGATGATAGCAATCTATTGATGTTCTATTTTCTTTTTATCAAGTAAAAGATCACATCAGATGAAACCTGCTATTAAGAAAATAGCAAAGAAATTGAAAGCAATAATAATAGCCTTTGCCTGCATGCACAAGGTGATGATGAAATGAAGTTGCAAATATACATTTAAAACTAACCCATGTAAAAATATTGTAATAACTAGAGAAAATATTATATGCTAAAATATACTGACTATACATAAAAAGGAAGAGAAATGGACATATAACAAAAGCTGAATGCTATATATGGTGACATAATGGGAACAAAAATTATTATATTCGTATCTACCATAGATGTGGCTTGACAACATTTGATAATGTATCTTAGGAAGACAGTTACATTTATAAATAATTCAGCTTATAATAGATTTATGTTAAGTGCTCCTTAGAGAATCTGGGTGGTTTGAGCAGGAATATAATATTGCCAAATTACATGAGCAGGGTGGACATTTTACTCATCACTTCATAATTATCTTTCCACATGAGTTAGCTACTGTTCCTATAAATATATATGCTGTAAAACAGAAAAAAACCACAGACAACCCCCCACCCTCTCCCCCGCAAAAAAACATTCTGGCTAGAAGATTTAAAAGAGGAAGGCAGACATCTACAGAACACAACTTTCTGACAAGGTGTCAGCCAGAGAGTAGGGTTCACTTTGTCTTAGAGCCATGTAAATATTATGCATTTTGGCCAACTCTCAGGACCAAGAAATAGAAGGAAAAGTTGTGTTTGTCAACCTGGAAAAAAAAAAAACTTGCTTTACTTTTTGAAATCAAAATTAAAAAGAAAAAGAAAATGTGACTTTGGTTGTTCAAATATTTTGTTTCATTTTAACTTGAACATTTTTAACTGTTTAAAAATTTAATTATAGGAAATTTTGGAATGGAAAGGCACCTCATATCAAAGGATCGAGAAGTTTCTGAAAATATTTAAATATTTTTACTTTTACCATTTAGATTCTACTTTCCTTTTTTTCTTTTTTTCCTTTTTTCCTTTTCTAATTAAATGGATTCAGTAAAATAAATTTAATTCATAAAATTACAAAATGCCCCCAAACCTGTACTTTCTTTCTCAAAAAACAGTTCCAGCCAAAAAAAATGTCATGAAACTGAACTTTGTCTATCTCCGTTATTTTTACAATCATTACCATATTATCTGATGGTTTTACAATGTTTTTAATATATTAATCCTCAAAATATCCATGTAAATTAGACCAATGGAAATTAGTCAGAAAAATTAAGATGTCAGAGTGTGTGTTTACACCTACGCTTTACTGCAGACTAATTAGCTCTGCAGGAAAGCATCACCATCTATACACACACCCATATTAGACTGCAGTAACATCTACATGAGCCCCCAGTCATTTAATACTTGTATAGCCAAGTATTAATGACTGTGCAGTAAAGAGCGTTACTGAGCAGTAGCGTCCCAGCACGTTTGCCTAATGATGCTTACTGTGCAGTAGCTCATTACTACTGTGCAGTTGCATTGCATCACGGTTCATCCCTGGTGACACTACTGCACAGTAGGAATAAGCTACTGCACAGTGATACCAAGCTAGTGCACAGGAAGCATCTCATGGATGTGGACGCTTACAGCTAAGTAGTTACGTGTGCTGAAATGCACATGTAGACAGTGACTGGGGCTAGCTGGGGCACAGTAGTGCTAGCCTGCTGGCTAAACCTGCACTGTATCACCCTCATGCCCCAGCCAGCCCCTTTGTAGCATGTGGAGCCAGGGGGGAGAACAGCCCCAGGCTGGCAGGCCTACCCTCCAGGCTCTTTGCCAACCCAGGCTCGAATGTACTGTGGTCTCAGGCACATGTGTAAACTCTGCACCCAGGAGAAAGGAGAAATAAACTCCTGCACAAACTGTGCAAAAGTTTATTGCTACATGCTAATTGCATGTGTTGATGTACCCAGAGAGATTATGTCCAAAGAACAAAAAGGAAGTCTGTGATAAACTAACTAGTTGACATTCAGGCTCCCAGACTAATGCTTTAAGAACAGTGCTATCTTTCTACTTGTTGATATTCTATTTCTTATTTTTCCAGGCAGAAGAGACCTCCATATAAGAGCATTCTATTGTTTTATAGACTCTGCCAGTGGCTGGCATGGATGAGTTTTTGATCATATCCTTGCTGTGAAGGAGAGTGGAAAACTAGGATGGTCCTTTCTCTTTTGTTGGGTGATTTTTGTTTTTCACTTGGCAGAAATGGTTACAGAACAGGTCCATGGGTCGATCCAGCACTGGTGGTGGTGTAGCTACACTGTGGGTGTGCAGCACGTGTGCAATGACCTCTGAGGTCACTGGCTTATCCGCGCAGCTCTACCTGAATTTAGTGATTGGCAAAGAGGTTGGAGTAAGTGGCAGTGGTATTCACTCCCTGAGCTCTGGAGCCATGCTGGTAAGGCAGTGAGCTCAGAGACATAACAAAGAATATATCACATAGATGAAGGAAGGGAGCACATTAAATTTATTTGATATCTATCCCTATTTGGATATATTAAATACTTGTGCAAGCACCAGAACTAGATACTTTAAATGCATTCTAAAAAAATGACTACATAAAGGAAGGCAGAAGGAAAATTAATATGTAAAAGCCAAGATCTATTAAGTATATGTCTAGTAACAAACTTTCAATTTTGTATTATTGGCAGAATTGGGACTCGATAATATTGCTTTGTTATGGAGCCTAGGAGAGATGGCTTTTCTGCAGATTTCTTTATAAAGATAATATTTTTTCCAATATAGTCAAAGAAACTCAAATTTGTCTTTCAAAGTACAGCCTCAAAAATTAATGGGGCAATCTCTGGAGATTGTCTCCACCCTAAAACCTGAAAGTATACAAAATATGTATTAATACATATATTGCTCTGGTGTGTTGTTGACAGTTTCTGATGGAAACTGAGATGGATGGTGATGTGCTGAATTCTTTCTGCTTTAAGTGATGACCAAATGATGATAGTATTACTCACATGGAAGAGTATTTTGCTCTACAGGGACAACAATTAATGGTTCTATTTTGAGAATGAAATGGTAGTCAACTTTCATAAGGCTATCAGCATCTGACCTCTCAGAGAACACTATTTTGTCACTACAAATATCTTTTAAAATTTCCTATGAATGGCTACATCATGGAGTATGCAGGTGTATTTATATAACATGGAACCAAACACAAACTAGAAAAGGAGGAAACATTTTAAACATTAATGATTCAAACATAAACCACCTGCAGTGTCTAAACATCAGAAATGTTAATTACAAGAAAAGGAAGAAAAGAATAAGCTCAGTAGAATAATATACTTAAGTGGCACTAGAAACCTGTTTGTTAATGTTTTCAAAAGTAGTGTGAAGTTGGGTGTCAAACTTGACACCTTGGCATCTTTCACACTCAAATTGCCAGATTGTGTATTCTCTGCAGTTTCTGAAAATCAGACCCTGTAAGATACATGAGGAAAATCACTGGTTGCTTTTAAAATTTTGTTTGACTTTACCATGTAAAATTCATAATATGTCGCTATCTGGAAAGAAGCAAAAATGAAAGTTAGAAAAGGAAGAGATGAGAGCAAGACATTTCTGGGCTTCAGCAACAATGTTCTTAATCAAACTTTCAATTAATTGTTTCTCATTTGGCTCACTTCCCTTAAACTGTAACTTTCCTATCCTACTGATTTTTTTTTTTTATCCTATTAAATTCTGCTGTTCTTAATTCCTTAACTTTAATCATAAACATATATTTACTCTTCTTCTGTACTTGGGTCCCTTTTCTGTCTTCTGCCACTGTTTAATTATTTTCTTACTTCCTCTTTCTTTATTAGTAGGCTGAGAAGGAAGAAACTACTGTGATAGATACTGCCAAATATCTCTCATATGCACTAACCCAATAGAGATAATTTTCTATGTGTTTTTATTTAAGCAGCAGAACATTCACAACTACTTTTAATTGATTGGATCTGTTTAATATTACACAAGAGTCAAACTGTATACCACACCCTTTAATATGCAAAACTGAGCTTTTCTCTAATATTCCTCAGTTGTTTAAGACTCATTCTGTCACATTTTAGGAAAATAGCATGCTGACACACAATAGCTGAGTATAGCATGAAAAAAACTATTTCTATATGCAGTGGTAAGCACCTGACAAGCTCATATCTGTAATGTAGCCAGATGTTCTCTGGACACATTCCGTGGGTAGAGTCTCCATGTCATTAGTGGCCTTGACCATCACACCTCCACAACAGCTATGGTAATCATAATTCTCTATATATCGTTTACATTCTTTGTATATAAGGCAGAGACTCCACTCCTCCAAAAATTCCTGCCCAGGCATATGCATCAAAGGTCTGGATGGCTGTTATGCATACACCATGATCCAGGATGATCTACCGTTGCCAATATAAGTCAGCATTTAACTGACTTGTATCTTACGACCGCATGCTTCTCAATTGCGACTAAAAAGCTGACCTGTTTCTTATTAGACATTATGTCTGGATGTTTTTTTTTTCTCACCCGACACTGCAAAATCAATAGAGTGAGTGTAATATGTTTCCTCTAAACTGCCTGTCCACTGCTGAATGATATGGTGTCTGAGCATACTCAGAGCCAGATTCTATACTTATACATATACTGACAGTTGTATTTTATGCTTTTCTGAACTTTTAGGTGTCCACATTTTGTACCAGCTTATACATAGGGTGACATTCTCATGTGCATGCATAGCCTTATGCACCTAAACAGCTATGTATATGCTCAGATTGGTCATATACTTTGGTGGCAAAATGAGAGAAAGAAAGAAACCTCAGAATTTTTCTACAAAGTAGCTGGGGTTCTAGGGAACTCACCTGGGAAGCTGGAAGCCCTGATTCTCCTTCAGTCATTGAATTTGGGATATGAATCTGGGGGCTACCTGACTGCTCAACAAAGCAGGCTAACTACTGCACTACATTCTTGCTGTCCTTTCTCCACCATCCCTTTTGAAATGGGCACCCTGGGAAGCCAGCAGAGAGAGATCTGTGGGCAATATGTGGATCCAAGAGAAAGGGAATAAATGAGAGGCTCAGTGAAGTAGCTGCTGGCCAACAAGATTCTAGCCAGGGCCATTACTGCCAGTAGGGCATAAGCTCTTCCCTGTACTGCCCTTCAACAATTTTTTTTGTAAACTATGTTAAAGGTTCAGCTTCACAAAGAATGCAAGATAAGCATGTGAACAATGGCTGGCTAGAGTGCTATGCTTGGAAGTGAAAGAGGCCCTGGTTCAATTCCCCTCTGCATGAGGAAGAATGGGAATACAGGATCTCCACCATCCCAAGTGATTGCCCCTAGCCAATAAGTTATATGGGGTGGGGGAGAGAGAGGCACATACACCCCTACTTTTTTCTGCTCCTCAATTAAAGTCTGGTAATCATGGGTTTGGACAACTACATTTCTGGGTATCTAATGGCATTTCATGCCCAAAAGCAATGTGCATATGAAGTACTCTAACTAGGGGTGGGTGAGAGGGGCACCAGACACTCACTTAGGAGGGATCCCAAAATTTCTCCCCATCCCATGAACTCCATGCTCCTGCAGCAAGGGTAGCCCAACATGGATACAGCACTGCTGCTGCTGCTTTAAGAGCAAGAGCAGGGGTGGGCACATCATGCAGTGGCAACAGAAGCAGAAGTGGTGGCATCTGGAGACTGGGTAGGATTCCTGTGCCCTCCCCAAGCCTGCTTTCAGAACCTGGCCCCCACAATTCTCAGAACCACCTACCTTCCACAGTCAGAACCTGTATGCCCCACCTGACTCTCAAAACCACCTCCCCACTCTCAGAACTCATGTGCCACCTTTCCACCCTCCTCTGGGGTTTGCCCAGAGGGAAAACCCTACTTGTTACGCTACTGTGCATATGGCTTCAGCTGCCACTACACATGCTTAGTTGATGTGACCATATATTCACGCTTAACTTTCTATATAGGGGCAGCATGAACACAGCAGAATGCCAACCCCAAGGGGAAATGACCAAAGCTAGATAGGCACCTATAATGTCCAGTGAGTTACAAAAGTAGACGTATTTTCAAGGACTTGAACATGGTTGAATAGAATTGCATTTAGGTGCTTAAATCTACTTACACCCAATATATAAAATCAAATCTGAACCCCACAGTGGTTTATGAAACTGTTTAATACTTCTTTAATCTCACTACACTATTAATTATATTATGTGACACTGAGTTCCACTGGTTAATTATTCACAGTATAAAAACTATTTAGCTTTAACAGTTCTAAGTTTGCTTTTCCTACAGCATACATTCTGGTAAGTCTTTGGGGAATAAAGTTGGAGTTGCTACTCACAAACAGTGGCCATAAGATGATCTTACCTCTTTATGTATAAAACTACTACTCTGATTCCTATATATCCTATATGTATATATACATATACATATATATATATATATGAATATATATATAGTCTATTCCTATATATATATATATATATATATATATATATGCCTAATCAGGTCGATCCAGCACTGGCGGTGGTGTAGCTACACTGTGGGTGTGCAGCACGTGTGCAATGACCTCTGAGTTCACTGGCTTATTTGCGCAGCTCTACCTATATATAAAGCCTAATCAGTTTTAAAATGTATATGGTTTAAAGATTGCCTACATTAAGTTTAACAATTGATCTTCACTGTAATTCATTAGATAGAAGTATTTTGAAAAAAACTGATGGTAAAGACAAAGTAGCATTCTGGAGCAGATGTGATTCAGGAGAATCCATTATCATTTTTCATAGATCCTAAGTCAGCAGAAATATTGGCTATAGGTAGATTCACTTCCAAATTAAAACTGTCACACAATGTTATTTATAAATAGATCTGCTGGCAGTATTGTTACAAATGCTGGTGAATAACCAGAAATGAAAAAAGCAAATGAATTGGCCAGTGGTGTAGCCCCAATGCATGAGGCAAAGAAATTAATAATAAAAAAATGAATACACTGCTATTAGAAAATGCAGTGAAACATTATTCAGGGTTGACCTTTTAGGCTGCAAGGGTTCAGGTCACAGATTTGCATGATTATAAATCTAGAATGAAATCTCTTCTGTCATTAGTTTCATAACAACACACTCCTGAAAACTTAAATTAAACTGCTATTGATTTTTAAATATCACAGGTTTCTCAGGTCTTCCTTCTCCCCTGCTCCATGATGGCCTTTGGAATCTGTAAAACAATTTACTACAAGACCGATTTTGAGAAGAGCAACAAATTATTTTATGGGCCACCAAAAGGCCAAAACAGGTTCTCAATATGTTAATAACAACCACCAACAGGCTTTGCTATTAGCTGGATTGTTAAAACAAGTTGGCAGTACTTAGCAAGGGATATTAACACAGGGTTTTCTGAACTTCACGATGTGGCTACCATTAGTTTAATACACAAAAAGGGGGAATATTTGTTAGCGAGCAAATCTTCTACTTTAAAAATCTAGTCTGAATATTGGGTAGCTATTGTTTTGTTAAACAACATTTCCAAGCCACATGCTTCTTCATGTAATAAGCAGCAAAGGATGTTTTAACAAATCTACAGCAGTCACCTCAGACTGACACAGTTGTTCAATGCAAGTTAGGATTTCACAGTGGCATTAGATAGCCACAATATGCAAACCATTTTAAATGACAAGCTCAGTTCAGAAAATGTTATCCTTAAGTGTTCCAGGAACAAAAGAACCCCACAGAACTGCTGGGATAGCTCTCTCTTGCACAGTGTGGTCACTTAGAAGTTCACTGCATTGCAAGAACAGAACTCTTCTTTCAGCATAGCACATAGGCTATGGAAAATCTCTTTTAGATGGTAGTAGTGCACATTCTAACATATACTTTAGAAGCCAGTAGAAGAGGATAATGGTTCTTTCCAAAACATCTGTCATTCTGTCCTTTTACAAATGTTCAATATGTGCAACGAAATTACCCCACATTATTTTTTTTGTAGTACAATATACATAAAATTCTAGTTTAATAACATACTTTTGGGACAGTTTCATTCACTGCTTTAATAACTGATAGAGAATGAGCTTCCTTCCAGTCTAGATGTTTTGTGACAGATGGGGATCCATTTGTTTTCTAGTTTCATACAGGAAGGATAGGCATGGGCATTGTAAGAGTGGAAACTGGATAGGGCGTGGAGTCTTCAGACTTCGAGATTTCAGCCAGGTAAGTATCCAGCCTCTTCTTAAAGATCCCCAGGGTAGGGGCCAGCACCACCTCCCTTGGAAGTTGGTTCCAGCTCCTAGCCGCCCTAACTGTGAAGTAGTTTTTTCGGATGTCCAATCTGTACCTCCTCTCCATCAACTTGTGCCCATTACTCCTTGTTATGCCAGCGGGGGCTAGGGGAAACAGCGTCTCCCCCAAACCCTTCTGGTTCCCCCTAGTGAGTTTATAGACGGTCACCAGGTCCCCCCTCAGCCTTCTCTTGTGGAGGCTGAATAGGTTCAGGTCCCGCAGTCTCTCACTGTAGGGTCTGCCCTGTTGTCCCCGGATCATGCGGGTGGCCCTCCTCTGGACCCTCTCCATGTTGTCCACATCCCTCCTGAAATGGGGCGCACAGAACTGGACACAATACTCCAGCTGCGGCCTGACCAGCGTCGCATAGAGGGGGAGGATCACCTCCCTGGCTCTACTCGAGATGCACCTGTGGATGCACGACAAGGTCCGGTTAGCCCTGCCAACCATGACCTCGCATTGTCGGCCCATGTTCATCTTGGAGTCAATAATGACACCAAGATCCCTTTCCGCCTCCGTGCTCTCAAGTAGGGAGTTCCCCATCGTATAAGTGTGCTGCTGGTTCCTACTACCCAAGTGCAGCACCCTGCACTTGTCCGTATTGAAACACATCCTGTTCCTGTTTGCCCACCCCTGTAACCTATCCAGATCCTTCTGCAATCTCTCTCTCCCTGCTAGCGTGCTCACCTCCCCCCAAATTTTGGTGTCATCAGCGAATTTAAACAGGTTGCTTTCCACCCCAACATCAAGATCGCTGATGAAGAAATTGAACAGCGCAGGCCCCAGGACCGAGCCCTGGGGGACTCCACTACCCACCTCCCCCCAAGTTGAGTATGATCCATCCACCACCACCCTCTGAGTGCGACCCTTCAGCCAATCTGCAATCCATCTGATTGTGTAGGCATCTATGCCACAGTCGCCTAGTTTATTAATTAGGATGGGGTGAGAGACGGTGTCAAAGGCCTTGCTGAAGTCCAGAAAGACTACATCCACCGCGACACCTGTGTCCATGGCCTTTGTGACCTGATCATAAAAGGCAATCAGGTTGGTCTGACATGATCTCCCCCTAATAAATCCATGCTGATTGCCCCTGAGCATCATTTCTGATGCCGGCCCATCACAAATGTGCTTCTTGATGATCTTCTCAAAGAGTTTCCCCAGGATTGAGGTGAGACTGATGGGCCTATAGTTGCCCGGGTCCTCCCTTTTCCCTTTCTTGAAGATGGGGACCACATTAGCTACCTTCCAATCGTCTGGCACCTGGCCCAAGCACCACGATTATAAATGTCATATTTTACACAGAAGCATAGCAACACAACTCCATATCTGGGTCAGTGCTGGCTCCTGCTGTGGCAACTGTAGCAGAGGCTGTTTTGACTGACCCCTCCACAGGTGGTGCCCCCTTATTTAAGCTACTTATTTCATATTTGAGTGTACTTCAATAGCAGATATTTAATTGCAGCCCTGGCCCCCCCCCCCCCCCAAAGAGTTCCAGTAGAAAAGTGAGCATCTAAATTTAATATCTTTTAAAAGGTTTATGATGTA
Source organism: Alligator sinensis (assembly GCF_000455745.1). Lineage (NCBI taxonomy): Eukaryota > Metazoa > Chordata > Crocodylia > Alligatoridae > Alligator > Alligator sinensis. The sequence continues at coordinate 569,461 of NW_005842020.1, read as the reverse complement.
TACACACACAACAGGAATAAAAATTCACCTCCATGCCAATCAACCTTCTCAAGATCTTTGAACTACTAAGACTCTACTTAGGTATATGCTCAGTTTTGACTTTTCTTTAATAGGACCTAATTGTGTCCTTAAACTGATCTGCATATGTAAGTGGTAAGCTATACTGGGCCCTAAATCCTTGTGTTAAGTACAAGAAAGCATGCTTTAGTGGTTCAGGAGCCCTGTGAATCAGAAGGTATGCCCTCTTTACAGAAAATAGATAACTCTTTGAGTGGTATAAATATTTTCAGACCATTCTGTAATGTTGATGCTGGCAATCAGAGACCTTGCACTAATGATATATAACCAAACACAGAAAACCCAACTATGAAAAGAAGGACAGGAAAGAAAGTCAAATAGAGGGGAGCATGACTGGTGCAGTCAATAGATATTGGATGGGTAGGAATTATTTATTTCTAGTGTGGATATTAATCTTGTCACCTTCCCAATAGCATTGTCATTTCCATCACACGGACGTGTTGAATATTAGCAAAATTAAGTATTTTGGCACTTTGATTTTGCACTTCACAATTTTTCTTGCACTTATAACAAAAAAGAGTTAGAGCAGTCCTTTAGGCAAAGAACAGAGGACTGACATAATTTGGTATATCTTGGATACTGTGGCAGATTACTCATACAGATAAAAGGTTCTTCAGTCAAAGACAAAGTTTGGCAATGACTGGCACTGGGCACAATTTTGTTATTCTGTCACAGATTTAAAATGCCAATCAATACAAGGTGATGAATGGTCACTTAAAATTGATCATAACTCATTTTTTGTTGATCAGGATGCTGAACTCCAATAATGAGTTGTTCCTAGTGCCAAGTATTTTTGGCTACATTTCCACATCCTATGATTTGAATTCCCTTAGAACATTTATCAAAATGACAGCTGTTTCTAATTTACTTAATATATAGAATAATTGATGAGATACAAAGAAATAATTCTATTGAAGGATTATGATGATGTCACAACCCTTCCTCTACAAATATAAAAAATACCATTGGAGCTATTTTAAGTCCCACATTGACTTATGTTTCTGTTTTAATGAAACTTGTTCATTTCTTTAATAACACAGGAAATGTGACCTTTGGCCTGGATTTGAGGACTGTGCTTCATGGTCCAGAAAGTCCAGCTCAATGGATTCCTGTACCATGTAGTTCTCAGCAAAGGCCAGACAGACACATGAATGATTTTTCATAGATTCATAGATTCAAGGATATTAGGGCCAGAAGGGACCTCATTAGATCATCGAGTTCAACCCCCTGCACAGGCAGGAAAAAGTGCTGGGTTCAGATGACCCCAGCCAGATGCTTATCTAACTTCCACTTGAAGACCTCCAGGGTAGGGGAGAGTACTACCTCCCTTGGGAGCCTATTCCAGATTTTGGCCACTCGAACTGTGAAGAAATTCTTCCTAATGCCCAGTCTAAATCTGCTCTCTGCTAGCTTATTCCATTATTTCTTGTGACCCCCAGGGGTGCCTTGGTGAGTAGAGTCTCACCAATTCCCTTCTGCGCCCCCATGATGAGTTTATAGGCAGCCACAAGGTTGCCTCTCAACCTTGTTTTGTGGAGGCTGAAGAGGTCCAGGTGCCCTAGTTTCTCCTCATAGGGCTTGGCCTGTAAGCCCTTAACCATATGAGTGGCCCTTCTCTGGACCCTCTCCAGGTTATCCACATCCCTCTTGAAGTGCGGTGCCCAAAACTGCATGCAGTACTCCAACTGCGGTCTGACCAGCACCCGATAGAGGGGAAGTATCACCTCCTTGGTTCTGTTTGTCATGCATCTGCTGATGCATGATAAAGTGCAGTTAGCTTTGCCGATGACTTCATCAAACTGATGACTCATGTTCATCTTGGAGTCCACTAGGACTCCAAGATCCCTTTCCGCTTCCGTGCTACCGAGCAGGTAATTTCCTAGGCAGTAGGTGTGCTGGACATTTTTCCTCCCTAGATGCAGCACTTTGCATTTCTCCTTGTTGAATTGCATTCTATTGTTTTCTGCCCATTTGTCCGACCTGTCCAGGTCTGCTTGTAGTTGTTCCCTGCAATCCGGTGTGTCCACTTCTCCCCACAGTTTTGTGTCATCCGCAAACTTGGACAGAGTACATTTCACTCCCTCATCCAACTCACTGATGAAGACATTGAAGACATTTTTGTTTGGCTTGTTACATGTATTGGTGACATAACGCTGTATTATTATCTTGTAATATTATATGAATATTGTAACATGAATATTTTATTATTCATCTGGGGGACTATGGTGAAAACATGTTTCTCATTTTGCTGCTTGACAACAAATAATTTGAAACCTTAACCACTAACATAGTTGTCATGTATTTGTTTGCTTTGAGTTTGTGGAATTCTTGTACATATAAATTTGTCTCCTAGAGTTCCAAATAGTGTCCCTTGACTTCTGCAAACAATTCTAATAGAGAATGTATGCGCTTAAAGGCCAGTTTCTATAGTTACTTCATGCACAGACTTCCTCATATGGAGAAGATTTTTTTTTCCTCAAGATTTTCAGTGATGGAAAGAGAGAAAAAATAAGTATTCTATGTGTAAGTAATTTAAACTCTACATTTTTCCAAACTTCTTCCTCTTTTTCACCCTTTTACAGCAGGAGTTGTCAACATTTTAGAAGCAGAAGGCCAAAATAATGCAGCTCAATCCCAGGTGGGCCACCACTTCCAACCAGGCCACTGCCACTGCTGCTTCTCCTGGCTCCTGTTTCTCCCAATTGCCCCCAAATCATTGCCATTATTCAGGCTTAGCCAGAAAAATAAAATTGCTTGGAAGCAGTAGTGTAATTTGGGGAGAGTGCACTGGGTGCCGATACAAAGGAGGCACCTGAATGACCACACCTGCAGCATGTGTTAGGTCAGTTTGTGCCAAAGCAGCACCAGTGAGAGATAAGTACGCACTGACTTTCCCCTCCCCTTGACTCCATTCCCCAGCCCTCCTCACCAAATGCAACATCCAGGGGATCAAAATTTAGAGTTACGGCTCTGCTCCATGGGCCAGACAGTAGGTTGTCAACCCCCATTCTACAGAACCCTTCTTGTGACAGAGAGCAAGAGGTTCCTGTTACTTTAAGGGGCAAGTTCAGCCAGCCACCCTTTCTGTGTAGGTAGGCAACTGAGCAAAAGCTACCTGTGCTGAAATAACCTTGATGTGTGGGGCAGATTTCCAGGCAGGCTGAGAATAAAGGATGCAAACAAAGGGGTTAACCTGCAGCAGAGAGGGTCAGGCTGGCCATTAGGCACAAGGGGAAACCCCTGTGCTTAACTAAGGAGTTATCTGGCTGAAAAGGCAATGCTCCAGGGCATATAAACCCAGTATCTGAAGCAAGGCAGGAAGTCTGACACGACATGTTGCAGAAAGTGGAGCTCTGGGGGAGAGAGGGGCTACAAGAGACAACTTGGCAAGCACCCAAGCCACCCATGAAAGCTGGGAGGTGACAGCTCAAAATGAGATACGGCTTGCAGGACAGTATAAACCAGTGGTCACCAACCAGCAGATCTCGATTCACTGGTAGATCTTGGAGCCTCTTGGAGTTGTTCTGAGGCTGGGGTGAGGGGACTGAGTGCCCACGTGCATGCACACAGTCACCCGAGCCCAGCAAGTCAGTCTGTTGGGGAGGGAAGGGAAGGGAAGGGAAGGGGGCTAGATCAAGGCTTCATCAGGAAGGGACAGTGCCACATAGGCAGGACTAGGGTTAAGTTGAGTAGGGCCCCAGCCAGGTGGGACTTACTTGTTGGGGAGGCACAGCTTCCCCCCAAATTTTTTCCCTCTGCCTCGGTCTGCACCCCCCCCCACCCCCCACCACTTCCTTCCCCACTTACCTGCTTGCGGGGGGCGGGGGGGGAGGAGTGGTGGTGGCAGTGTATGGTAGATCATGGGTTGCTTTTAAGTGCCGAAGGTGATCTCCTACTTAAAAAGGTTGGGGACAACTGGTATAAACCCATAATGAGGGAGACGTTTTGTTTGGAAGCAGTTGCTTGCATTTGCATTGCATTTAAGTTGATATGAGAAGACTGGATATGGCTGAAAGGGGTGGATAGGAGGCCACAGATGGTATCTGAAGGGTGCTCATTTAGAGGATGGGGATAACAGCCCTGTGGAGTCAGGGACTCAGGGGACTGAGCTCAGTTAAAGGGGCCAGGATCGGTCAAATTGGAAGCAGCCTTGTCTGGGTCAGGGGTACTACTCTAGGGGGTCTGAGTTAGCTGCAAAACAGCCTTACTTGGGCCAGGAGCACCAGAGGGATCTGGTTCAGATTATGAACAGCCTTGCCTGAGTCAGGGATACCAGGGGCTGGAACAAAACCCGAGCCAGGGGTCAGAGGTCCAGAGACTGAGACACGGGCCATGTTCCCAGGGACCAAGCTACAGAGAAGGCTGTTATATTTTGTGGCTTTACAGTGGTGGGGAGACTGGCTTAGCAAAGAGAGCACTACACACCTCACATGGCTGGTAACTCTATTGTTCTCACCAGAAACCAAAACTGCAAGCAAACATGGGGGCACACAGACTAGTCACATTTAAAGAAACAGTACCATATATAATGACTAATCCATACTACATCACATTCCTCCAGCCCACCTTAAAATACTGGGGTTTTTTTTGGAGCCAGTTCTTATTGGTCCCAGGATGGCTACCCAGAAGTTAAAACTGCATCAGCCCAAAGGATCACTGCCTTACAGACAGGACACAGAGAACATTAGTTCATGCACACTGCATGGAGGTGGAGGAGATTAGCAAGACCAGTATGATATCCAGGAGCTTGATTTACAGTTAAGGAAAAGGAGGTGTGTACCTTTGGCAAAGTGATGTTGCAGCTATCCTCAGCTGGGATGAGGGAGCAGCAGGTCTTGGTGAGTCCAGTTTACCTTGT
>NW_005842020.1:537637-564515 GCF_000455745.1 Alligator sinensis | reverse complement strand
AAAGAGGAGGAGGGGGAAACTGGGCTGAAAATCCCAGAAGAGGCAGGTTAGGCAACTTAGTGGGAATACCAAAATGGACTTGATCAAATTAGGTCACATAGCTGGCTTGTGAGCCAGGAAACCCTGGGGTCAGGGGTGATTGGGACAAATGAACCAGAGGTCTGTGCATAACCAGACATGGTACTGAGAATGTAAGAAGAGTGAAAATGAAGTGACTGGGAACATATAAGATGATTTAATCATTAATGGAGTAGGAAGTCTAATCCTTGGCCCTAGGAGAGATGGTCTGTAATCATGGACGAATTAATATGCATGGATGGGTAAATGGTAGGTCCTGAGTAAGGGACAAGTTGGATAGGCATTACCTCACTGAAAGAAAGGAGGTTTAATACCCCAGAGACAAGAACCAGACTACTAGAAATCTTTGTGAAGACACATAGTGACAACCAACATCTAAAGTATTGGGAACAAACCGTCTGCTATCAGCCACCTTGTCTTGCTTGCTGCAAAGGTGAGGCTAAATGAGATCATAGACTAAAATCAGCTGTGGTGTGGTAAGTGTCACAACCCAATTAAATTGTGCCCATGCCACTGAGCAAGAGATACCATTCAAATCATCCTCATTTTGACGATTAAGGGTTAAAAGACATCCCTGCCAAAAATTCCTTGAAACAAAACGCGGCCGGAGTACTGTAGATAATTGGTCAGCTGAAATAAAATGCTAGGGGAAACTATATATAATTGGTCCAAAAATAAGCATAAGCTCCTCACACATAGCACACACGTAACAGGTAGAGAAACCTAACCCACTACCTTGTAACTTGAGGAGACAAAGAGCTGCCACCTGCCAAAAATTAAAGATTCCGCCCAAGGCGGAGAGCTCTGGGGATCTCACAGGAAACACCTGTGCTTGTCACCAGAGACTTGGGAAATTGATCAATTCCCAATCAATCACCCCGTCAGCATAAAATATTGACGTAGAAAGTCTTGCAAGCTCGACCGTTCGTTCCCGGTGCCACGTCTGTCATTATCCCGTTGTAACCTGACTGCGTACGTGTACTCGACTCTGTAACCGAAGTTATATGCGAATACTCAACTCTGTAACCGAAGCTGTAACGGAACAAAGGCTCGCCTGCGTCGTCCATCACTATCTAGGCGACGTAAGTAAACAAACTCCTGTAACCTACACGTGTCTGTGCCTGGTTAATTCCACTCCATCCATCACTACCCGCCTGCCGAGCTCTAAATCTAAACACTCCGCTGTGAGAGTCAGACAAGCTGCAGGCGGCTGCTCTGATTCACGACAGTAAGAACAGGGTGTCGGGATAGTAGAGCCCTGTGAATAGACTCATTGCCACTTGGGGCAATACTAGGGCAAACTGAAGATCTCACTTACCATTATTTGCTTCTCTTTCTTTGTATTTTCCAAACACTAAAGGTGTGGTGAGTGAGCACTGAAAGAGATTATGCTAGGAAGATGGGTGATGGCTGATCCATCACCAGCAATTATGAGATCTTCACGCTTCTGTAATCCAAAAATAATATTAAGAGCAGCCTTTTTTATCTGTGCACAATTCCCTTCAGAAGCAGTTAGTGTTTGTGAAGCAAATGTTCTCTGTACCATGAAGAAATGTGGGAAAGGATTGTCGCCCCTCTATATGGTAAATTATCCCATGCTAACAGTAATGGAAAGGGAGCATCAAAGTGTGTAAGAACATTAGTTGATGCCAACAATTTTTCTGCTTCCTTAAATGCAAATTCATATTCTCTAATCCATTTCCATTTCCTTTTTTTTTTTTTTAATAATTCAAGTAGTGGTGCCAATACTATTGCCAGATTAGGCAAAAAATCACCATAACAGTTAAGTACTCCTAAAAAGGAATGTAACTGTGAAATATTTGCTGGTAGCGGCACTTTCTCTTTCTCTGGAGTCTTTCAGATGTTGCAGGACAGCATTAAGCTTCTGACCATGGTCTTCCCAATATCTTCCTGTGACTAGTATGTCATCCACAAAGTACTCCTTTCATGCTTTTTAAGATTTCATCCATGGCATTCTGTAAGAGGGCAGAAGCAGGTATAATACAAAAAGGCAATCAATTATAGCAATATAATCCCTTTTGAGCAGTGCTGGGAAATTATTTTGGCTGGTAGACCACTTAATAAATACATTTTGGTGAAATCCTGAGGGCCATACATAAAATCTTTTAGAAGACAGTATTTTAGGCAATTATAGATAAAAAACAAATCATATATTAAAAATAAAACATCTACTATAACTAGGGGTGCACCAATAGGGCACGTCCACACATGCAAGCATGTGTGCTTGCAGCAGCTCAAATAGAAGCAGTGCAAATTTGAGCTGGGGATTTTTGCCTTGGTGCATGTGCCTGGACATGCACTTTGGTGTGGGCCAAATTGTGCCACTTGGGGCAAAATAACCCTGCCTGCCTCCTCCTGGATCTGCAGCCAGTGGGAGCTAGAGCACAGGGCCAGCATCTGTGCTGTCCCCAGCAATATAAAAAGCTGCCCTGTCCTGGTCCCATCAATACAAAAAGCTGCCCTGTCAAGTAGCTCAGGGCTACTCACTCTTAAGAGCTTCTGGGGCAAGCCAATTGGTACCTGGGGACACTACCCCTTGTGCCAGCTGGACTGCTGAAACAGCCCTGACAGTTTCCTACACCCTTTATCCACTGCAGCAATCTGGCAGTGGGGGCTGTTACAGTGACCTGCTGTGCACTTGCCAGACCTGGATGGTGACTGCACAGCTAGTAGAGGCATCTGCCCCTCTGCTCCAGCTGCCGGTGGGCTGTGGCTACAGAGTTGGCCTTTGTGTGGCATTACTACCATGAATGCCCCTTGCCTGGCCATCTGGGCACCTATTGCCTGGAAGATGTTCCCAATGTGGTGGCCTTCTTTGAACTGTCAAAGCAGGTCCTCCCAGCCCCAATTGGGGCCTGGCCCCTGAAATCCATGTTCCTTCACAGTTAAAACAAAAGACCACTATATATATATAGTGAGAGAGAGAGCAAGTGAGAGAGCGAGAGAGTGAGCAATCAGTTGGGCAATGTTTTATTGATATATCTACATTGTTAAAGCAATTCAGAAGTGTACCAATTTGGAAGATGTCTCTATCATTATAATAAATTAATTCTAAATACCTATATGTTTTCTGTCCCCCACAGGGTTGCAGGCCCACCCCCACAGGGGCCACAGCCCCCCAGCAGAGGTTACAGCCCCCAAAAGGGACTACAAACCCCAAACAGGAGCCACATAGCCCCCACAGGGGCTAACACCCCCACCGGCAGGGCCCACATGACCCACCCCCACTTGCTCTCCCAGCCACCTGGATTGCTGCTCTACCTGGCCCCATCCCCCACCAGTTCCTGTAGCCTCCCAATGGCTGCCCCACCCAGCCCCAACCCCCACTTTCACCCCCAGCCCCACGGTGAGTGCCCCCCTTCCTGCCCCAGCCTCCCAGCACTTAAAAAAAAAAAAGTCTGTCACTCACCAGCAGTAGCAGGGACTGTAGGAGCTTTGGGGCCTCATGGCAGAACCCCCCATGCAGCACGGGGAAGTGGGGGGAAGCGGAGCTTCCCGATCACCACCCCCCCCAACCTGGCTCTGGCCCTGATGCCCCTCTCTGCCTGGACCCAGCACTCCAGGACTCAAAAAGTTTTTTTTGAAAGCCCCACACTCACCAGCAGTAGCAGCTGCTCTGGCGGTCACTGGAACCTCATGGCAGAGCCCCCCCATGCAGCAACAAGGCAGCAGGGCATCGTCCTGGCTTCCTGGCACATGCACTGCCACTGCCTCATCACATAGGTACAGCTGGGGTTAGCAGGCCGCTCCACAGCTCCTCACACTTTTGGGCCCCCATGGTTTCCTCACCGTGGATGAGCTTTTTGGGCTCCCCAAGGTCCTCTCCCCCTCCACCAGCCCCCTCACCCTCTACTTACTGGCAGGAGCCCAGGTCCAGCTCCTTGCAGGCAGGCAACATGCTTCAGAACTGGGGCAGGGGCCAGCCATAGAGATGCTGAGTCTCTGTGGAGGACCAAATCTCTGGTTGCTTCAGGGCACAGTCCCAGACTGTGCCCTGCCCCACTTTTTTCCTCTGCAGGTTTTTTGACCCCGGGATATCCAGGGATCTAATTTTGCCCCTGTGCTGGAAATTTGCAGCATAGGGAATTTTTTTTTTCATTCCTATACATGCCTCTTGCAGCATCTCAAAGGGCTTGTGTGAATGCATCCATAGCGATTTTTAAGGCCAACACCAATAGCCAACTTTTAAGGAGGCATATCAGTCAATACCAATCCAATTTCCAATATGCAGCCCAGAAGTCTGAAAAACAGTGTCCAGCTAGTAAGTCTGTTGTGGTGGAAGGGGAGGGGGAAGGGAAAGGATGTGGGAGGCAGCTCAAGGCCCTGAGGTGACGGAGGGAGTGGAGCTGGGGCTGGGGCCAGAGCAGGGCATGGGACAGGGCCACGGTTCATCTCGGGGGGGGGCGGTCAGCTCCCACTGCTGCGTGCACCCCAGGAGGCAGGGGGACATGTGCCACCCAGATCTGCATGGGGCTGCAGTTTCATCAGAAAACTGTGAGCACTAACTGGGGTTAGGGCCAGGGTTAGGGCCAGCCACACCCACCATGGCTATTGGTGGGTGTGGCTTGGGTGTGGCCAGGAGGGTGGCAAAGGCTGTTCCAGATGGTGCTTGGCCTCACATGGAGAGCTGTGAGGGCAGTCATAGGCCATATTTTGTTTTAAGTATTTACTGTGAGATATCTGTGAGATTCAGGATCCATTTCTGGAGCTAGGCATTACTCAAATCCAATTTACTAGAACATTGTCATTCACTAAGAGCAAGAAACAAATCTGCAATGGGAGGCAAAAGATACTGGACAGCACATAAAACCAGATTCAGTGTCACTTTGAGGTCACAACCAGCTCAAACTGAGCCATCCTTCCTGGTCACTCGAACAATGGGTGTAGCCCATTCACTATGTGCAAATGGTTACACCACCCCCTTGCTTAGCAAATGGTCCAAATCAGCTTCCACCAGGGGTTGCAGAGCATTAGGTATAACTCTAGGCTCACAGTAGGCCTCTAGGCTTGATTTTGAGATGCATTAGGATATTGCTCATTTGCTCAAGGTCCATTTCATAAAACCTTGGAATGTTTATCCAGTATTTCTTGAAGGCCTTCAGTTGCCTTTCTAACTGACTTGGTCTCATTCCAATTCACTCTCAGCTTCTCTAGCCAAGATCTGCCAGACAATGGTTACATACTTTCCTTCAAACACTTACAAGTGTAAATGGGCTGACTGACTGTTTAGTTGAACAATCACCCTAACTGTAGAACTACCTGTTCTCCACTGTGGGTGCATCTATGTTCATTAATGCACTGTAGTTACTGCATATAAAATGTAGTACTTGTATAATCAAATACTAATTCAATATGCAGTAAGCAGCATTACTGAACAGTAGGACTGGAACACACTTTTTAGTGATGCTACTGTGCAATAACCTAACAATATTGGTGAGTAGCATATTAGCAGTGTTTGTCACTGGTATTTGGCTACTGCACAGCTAGTGTCACATGCAGATGTGCCCTGTCAGTCTTTAGAAGCATGGGGGTTTTCTCCAAAAGCATCTGCAACAAACACTGGTAATACAGAGATGTAGATATTAGGGAAACAGCAGCCCTTGTATATAACTCCATTCTTATAGGGATGCTTTTACTTAGTGTGTGACCCAGATACCATCTCTTACAGCTACTTTTGATAGTACATGTGAACCCAGGTCTTGGTCAGTGGCACTAGAACGCTGGTCTTCTTCCATACTATATATTCAGGACTTAGGTCCCCCTGTGTTCCTTCCTGGTAGATGCTTCCCTGGAGGGATGGCTCCAAATTTTACTCTTTTTACTGTGTGTGAGTCACCCAATGTGTCCTTTTTTCTGACACTTTCTGCAATTGATCTGATGTGCCCAGTAATCCTTTACAGTGTGGGTTTGTGCACAAAAGCTACAGGAAACGTGCCCCAGTTTCCATGCCCCTCAGTCACATTGATTCAAACAATGCACCTTCCAGTCCATACTAAATTACTGGGAGTCCTTATCAGCAGTTTCCATGGCAACTGTTTTTTCCCACAGCTTTTGTCATGTAAGAGCAGACACAGTTAATCATTTCTTCTGGGTTTGTTCATTGTGCAACCCTGAAACAAACTGATCTCATAGGGCATTGTTCAACACTTGTGCAAATTAACAGTGCTCTGACAGCTTCTTTAAAGCAGCTACAAATTGTACCACTGATTCCCTATTCTCCTGGGTTCATTTGTGGAATGGTACCATTCTGCAATCATAGATGGGGCAGGTGAAAAATGTTCCTTCATTGCTACAGTGAATTCTCCATAGGTGACATGTCCTGACAAGGTTGTAGTCAAAAGAGCACATAGGAGGCTATATGCCCTGGAACCTATCACTGTCAGCAATGTTGCAACTCATCCTTCTGAAATTGAATTGCAGTCTATAAACTGTGCAAAACCCTCTGTTGCCCTGTGGGGTCAGGCCAACTCTCAGGATCTCAATATTGCACTGTTAGACAGGAGGGTGTGACATAATTGCACATATAAAAACACACAAATCAATTAGGTGCATACACACACACACTACTAACTCAGGCACATACACATCCAAAGTAGCCTAGGCACATGCATACCTATCACCAATTCAAGCACATACACTATACATCCCAAAAGTCGGACAAAAAATTTTCCATACCTGCACACTCAGTACACATACACAGATCACTAATTCGTATATCATGTACACAATGACACATATATATACACACACAAACTCACTAGTTCCCACACATAAAACCCACCTACACATGCACACAAGTAAGTTCCTAACTTAGATGGTACAGTGTGTATGTGTATGCTTGGAGTATCTGGGATACTTGGGGGGAAGGTTAAGGTGAGAGAGAGAGTTAAAGTCTAGGGAGTGAAATTGGCCAGAACTGGGATTAGAACTGGTGGACTAAAGATAACCTGGCTGAGGAACTGAGGCTTGGGTTTACTTAAGATCAAGTGGCCCCAGGGTTACTCAAGGTCATTGGTGCAAGGGAAAGAAAAAGCCTGGTGGCAAGGAGGAGACAGCCAGGAAAGAGAGAGAGAAAGCGAGAAATCTGGGAGATTGGGGCTGAAAACTAAGGCAGACATCTGAGATATGGGGATGGGGAGGGGCAGATAAGTGGTGGCAAGGAGGAGACAGCCAGGAAAGAAACTGAGGCAGAAACCTGGGAGCTCAGGGGAATAGGCAGTGGGGATAAGACAGCGGCAAAGAAACAGGGGGTTTGGAGGCAGAGAGGAGCTCAGGACAGGTGTTGGAGGTGGTGGTGAACCAGAAGCAGGAGAGGGAGAAATGAGACAGAAGTTAGAGGGGTGAGGAGCAGACATTGGAGCAGGGCTGAACCATAGTAAAGAAAAACCCAACTAAGGGGTCCAAATAAGAGGTTTATTAAACAGACAACACACTACACAGCCCCATGAAGTTATTGGTTCACACACACAAGCACTCACAATGGCAGCAGGAGCAAGAGACTCAGTGAAAGCATTGGTTTCCAGGTAGGGAAGAGAAGCAGAGTCCAAGTCCTTGGTTGAAGAGAGGGTGAGGGGTGATAGCTACCTATCCAGGCTGGAAAGGGGTCTTTGTCCAGTAGGTGTTGTCCAGAGGAGGGTCACCAGCAGGGCCTCTGGCTGGATAAGTGATGTGGCATGATGCTGGTCCAGATGGAGAGGGCATCCTAAGGAGTCAGTCTTCACTACCCCTTTTTATGGGGCAGACTACCTCGGATCTCCTATGGGGAGGGCCTGTCCATGCAATGCCAGTCCTGTTCCAGAGGGTTTTAGGTGTTCTAACTGAGCATGTGCAGCCTTGGCACAATAGTGGGTTGTCTTATCTTTTGTTTCTTGAACGCTAAGGGTGGTTCCAAGGGCTGGGTCATTGGTTCAGGTATTGGGGTTGATGGTTCAGTCATTCAGAGGGAGCTATTTTTAGACCTACTGCCATTGTCTCTCAAGCACTCTCCTTCATCCCCATTCATTCAGGAACCAAATTACATAGGAGGGATAGGTGTGAGTCATAGATTACACAACCGGGGCTGGGGACAGGATGGAGACTTGACAAACAAAATGGAAACTTGACATGACTTATGCTAACTTACATATGTAGGCCTAAATCATATAGTACCAGTAAAACAGTAATATAGAGCAGTAAAAATAAACATAAACATAATAATTATACAATATAATGAAGGAGAAAAAAGAAAACAAATACAACTTGCTCCAAAATAAAATGCTGAAGCTTATCCTATGTCTTAGCTCACTTGTACTTATCTATAGGGAATAGAGAGGGAGAGAACAAGTCAGAAAAGGTTGGGGAAGGGAGGGAATGCATTTTAAAATTTAAAAAACCCCCAAAATTGGGGCTTTTGCTACACCTCAATATACACTACCCCCATCTCTTGGTTTTCATCAAATTCACCAATATTACCTACATGAGTAGCCACTTTTTTCATTTTATTTTTTTTCTAAATCTGTCCACACTGAAGTATTTTTTTAAATCTGTCCACCCTGCTGACAGTATGCCGTCTGTGCAGACTACAGGATCTGTTACTCTAGGGTGAAATACAAAATTATTGCTCTCGCCTCTGGCACTTTCCTCTGCTGCACTTCACAGTGATTCCACTGGATACACTTTTGCTTAGGATCAGTTTGCTCCTATGATTTCTCTGCTAATCCTAATGCTGTGACTACACCAGCCCTTGTAGGTCTAACTGGCTGCTCATATGAAGTCTCTTCAATGCATATATAGTAATAATAACATATTTTGTTGGTGTTCTGGATCATTTAGGCTGTGGTTGCAAGCACCTGTACAAATGAAAATCCCATCCTCATGACCAAAATTGTTCTTTCATGTATCCCTTGAACTCCACAGTGCTCCACAGTGGCTCCACAAATTAGATTAGCAGAGAGAGCACCACACAACATCATGACTGGTCACCATGCAGCCAGCATGGCTGGTAACATTACTGTTCTAACCAGAAACCAAAACTGAAAGTCAAATATGGTGCCTAAAGAGGCACACAGACTAATCTCATTTGAAGTAATACTACCATATATAATGGCTAATGCACCGTTGCCCTGTGGGGTCATGCCATCTCTCAGGATCTCAATATTGTGCTGTTAGACAGGAGGGTGTGGTGCACAACGGCACATGCACACTCTCAAAAATCAATTAAGTTCATACACACACTAGGCACATACACACCCTAGGTGCATGCACACACCACTACCAATTCAGGCACATACACATCCAAAATTACCAGCCTAGGCAAATGCACACCTATCACCAATTCAAGCACCTACACACACTACACAGACCAAAAGAAATCACATACCTGCACACCCAATACACATACATGGATCACTAAGTCATATATCATCCACACAGTGACATACATGTATATCAGTTCACATATATATCACTCACCTACACATACACACAGGTCAGCTCCTACCTTGGGTGTTGTGTTGTGTATGTATGTGCTTGGTGTACTTGGGATACCTGGGGGAAGGTTAAGATAAGAGAGAGAATGAAAGTGTAGAGGGTAAAAGCTGCTGGGCCCAGGATTAGAATGGTATACTAGATAGAGCTGGGCTGAGGAGCTGAGGCTTGGGGTTACTTTAGGTTACTGCTGGTGGAGACTGAGATGAAAGTTGCGGGTGCTGGGATTAGAACTGGCAGACTGGAGGGAAGTTGGGGTAATTTAAGGTTAATTGGTGTTAATTGAAAGCAGAAAGCTGGCAGGGCAAAGGATCAATGCTGGGGAGAAGTCTGGTGGCTGGAGCCAGAGCAAGGAGGCTACAGGGGACCTGAGAGGTATGTGGGGAGAGGAAAACTGGGAGTGGGGCTGCGGGGGGGAGGGAGGCTGGAGAACACAGAGAGAGTGAAAGAGAAGACAGAGAGAGATAGGGATTGGGAAGAGGTGGCAAGAGGCAAAAAGTGGTGGGAGAGGGGCTGAGAGCCTGCAGAAAGCAACAGGGCTGAAAGCCTGCAGAAAAGGGACAGAGAGGAGGCAAGAAGTGCAGGAACAGGGCTGAGAGCCGAGAGGGAGAGAGAGAGACAGAGACCACAATTTAAGCTAGGGAAGGGACTGAGGCTCAGTTAAACACAACCCAACTCAGGGTTACAAATGATAGTGTTTTTATTGAACAGGGGAGATGGTGATATGATATTTTATTGGTTCCTTTGCACACACACACAGACACACATACACACAGACAATGGCAGCAGGGGTTAAAGAGGCTTGGTGCAGGGGCTGAAGTCCAGGAGGAGAGAGATTTAGAGTCCAAATTGGAGGAGGAAATATGCAGGTGATATCTACCTATCCCAGGCTGAAAGTGGTTCCTTGATGGCCAGTCGGGGTCTCCTTCAGCTCAGTGTTGTCCAGAGGGGGGTGCCGGCAGGGCCTCTGGGGTGGATAGGCAGTGTGACGTGGAGCTGGTCTGGTCCAGATGGAAATGGCATTCCCAGGAGTCAGTCTTCACTATCCCTTTTTATGGGGCCGACCTCCTCTGATCTCCTATGGGGAAAGCCTGTCCAGGCAAGGTCAGTCCTGTTCCAGAGGGTTCCAAGTATTCTTACTGAGCATGTGCAGCCTGGCACAATGGTGGGTTGCCTCATCTTTTGTTTCTTGAATGCTGAGGGTGGTTCCAAGGGCTGGGTCATTGGTCCAGGTACTGGTGTTGATGGCTCAGTCATTCAGAGGGAGCTATTTTAAGACCTACTACCATTGTCTCTCAAGCACCCTCATTCATCCCCATTCATTCAGGAAACAAGTTACATAGGAGGGGTAATATGAGTCATGGGTTATACAACCGGGCATGGGGATAAGATGGAGGCTTGACATTACAAGATAGAAACTTGACATGACTTACACTAACTTGCATATACAGGCCTAAAACAGTCACACAATATAAAAACAGTTAAAAAAAAATCAATACAAACATAATAATTATCACTTTTAAAACAGTGGATATCTATATCAAAATAGCAGGGCACTTATTTGGAGAGGGGAGAGAAAAATAAAACATTCTACCTAAAATAAAATGTTAAAGCTTATCCTACATTTTAGCTTACTTATACTTATCTATAGGGAATAAGAGGGAGAGACAACGTCAGAAATGGTTGGGGAAGGGGAGGGAATGCATTTTAAAAGAGAAAAAAAAAGAAAAAGCGTGTGTGTGTGTGTGGGGAGGGGGTTGCTACAGCACAATACATCACAAGGGATGAGGCTGAGAAACCCAGACCAGAACAATTTGAAGCAAGTGAAGTTAAAAAGTGAGGTTATGCCAAGAAGCCAAAGAGGGATGGGCTGTGTGGCCACCAGAGGGGATCATGGTCATCCCTATGGAGGCCAGACCCCATCACAATCCCCAGTTCCTCAAATGAAGTAAAATTATAAAGAAAATAATGACAATTACCCCTGGTACTTGAATATTATGGACTGAAGAATAATCTGTGGAATTTCTTAACTTTAAACTACAGACTAATGAGCTTTATGTCTAATTTAAACCAAAGTGCCAAAGCAATTTCTATGTCAAATTTCCAATGGATTCCCTGCAAGTTAGGTGTTGCATTCAGATGCTTTTATAAAACCTACCTCGTATCTATGTGTACCATTAGGCACTTAAAGACCTTTGTAAATCTGACCCTGTGTCGTTTGTGAATATGAGGAAGACCTAAATCACTGAGGTAATTTTGAAAATGTTACCTTTTATCTTCAATAACAATTACTGCTGATTTATTGAGGTACCTATTGACTGGGATCATAAGAGGCCATAGCAGCACATATTATTGTACTTCTAACCATACCATGCCGAACCGGGAGTAAATTATCTCTACTAGTTCTAACAAAGTTAGATGGTAAAGTTTCTGATAATTATAAAAATGGTTTATTCATAAGTTAGCAATGAGGAGAAAATTATTTTTGCTATATATCCTTGCAGAAAAGCTATTTTAATTTGAATGTGAAAATGTATGTCTGTCAAAATGTACCAGGAGAACTTTAAAAAGACTGCAGTATCAGATTATTTAAAGCCAAATATATTTGTCTTAAATGAAATAATAATCCCTTCTAATTAATTAATTAATGCTTTGAATTAAGAGAAAATGTTCATACATAATCAAGGAGAGAAAACTACCACAAAACATTAAGATGGCATTAAGAATTTTAAAGTACATTTACCTTAATTTACATTAATGGCCATAGAAATTAGTTTTTAATTGATTACTATACAAATAAAGAACATGAACCCATCAATATGTTCAATTAGGACATTATTCTTTAGCTGTGCAATGAATAAAATTTAGACTAATGCTTTTTTGGAAGGTAAAAATGAATTAACTAAGTTTTTCTCCATGCTATATTGCTAGAATTATGTTAGTCTTCCAAATAAATCTATATTAACTGCTCTTTCCTCTAAACATTTCTAAATCATCCTTTGGTGGAGCAATAGGGTGCTTTATGATATTAAAAGCTAAATAAAAATGTAGTAAAGATACCACCCTGGAAAGCTAGCAAATCACTTATTCATAAATTAAATAGACACCAACTTGATATATAAAAGCTAGGTGTTCCTGATGTAGAACCCTCTTTAATAAGAAATAACAGTGACTCATTTGGGCACAATTGTTAATTCAGGCATTAATGAACTGGAAGAAAAAGGGTCTGTTGTAGCAAAGTCACATGAATGAGAACAATCTGTGGCCAGTTATTTGAGAACTCACTTTAAGAATTTTCCTGTCCATTTCAACTAGTGTTATGGGATATGGAAGCAGCATTGACAAACCCAATGAATAAAATAAGAGATTCAGAGTTGGAAACCCCCAAATCATCAGAGCCACATCCAAACATTCAGCTGTTCTCCACACTTCAAGATAGCAGGGAAGGGAGGGGACAGGGGTGACCCCAGGGAATCCTGGGATCAAAAAGGCCACACCAAAAAAAAGTGGAGCAGTGCACATGGGGACAGCACATGCCACCCAAATGTCAAGCCTGGCCAGCCGGGGCCACACTCCAGCTACCATCCAGGCTCCAAGCAGCAGAATTGTTGCTGCTGAAGTCCCAGGAGGCCCCCAGATCCCTAGGTAAGGTGGCTAGGGCCAGCCTAGTGCTGGCCCTGTGGTGCAACCTGCTTTGCACCACAGGGCGTGTGGTACAGGTGTTACCTGGGGACAAGTAGCAACAGCATACCTTCTTGTCCCCAGGGAAAAAAATTCCACACTCATGTGGACATGGCCCAGGGAAGTAAAAATCTCAATATATTAAAATTAGTACATTTTCAGTTGTTATAATGCTTGGGCTTTGAGTGCTGTGGATGCTCAAATTTTCAACGTTGTTTCCACAACTATGAGTCACCACAAACTACGCAAAATATGCATTTTTAAAAATGAAAGCTGAGATTCAGAACTCCAGAAATTGATAAAATTATGTCGATGGAGATTATGCTGACAAAGGGCTTTCTCATATAACTGGTGGTAACCCTATCTCAACGTCAGTATTCTTTCTCAGTCCTTTCAAGTGCAACAGTAGCTAGGAAAACATGGGAATGCATTTGTATTGAATACTGTTTGGTGTACTGTTGCTTCTTTCACCTCACAACAAGTTAAAGATTCACTTCACTACAGGGAGTGAATGAAGTGAGGATGTGCCATAACTGCAACAAGAAGACTTAGGATTCCCCAGGAATACCTTCTTGGCAGCCTGGTGGCTGAGATGCATACTAACAGGTTTTCCTTTTTAATACAAGGGACAAGAGTGTTCTGGTGCTCAGCTGTGTCTTTGATGTGACTAGAGTTGTAGGAAGAAGATGGAGTGACCACTGCCATCTTCATGGTCAAGAGAGGATTTTAGGATCCTGATATTTGCTCTTCTGTGAAAGTGATCCCTACCAGGATAGGCTGGTGCTGCTTCCGCTTCCATGTTCCTGTTCTTCCCCCATGCTAACAGACACAAATGACTTACAACATACAAAACAGATTTAATATAATACGCATGCATAAAGGAGCAAAGCAAATGTTGTACATGCAACCATTGCTTTGGTAATTTTCAACTTCTGATTGCTTAATGTTGTACACAACCCTCTCCTTTTTAATGGGCCCCAAATGAGACTAACTTTTCTGATTACAGAAGGCAGCGGTTGAAGTGAAATTATGACCCCAGTGAAATGGCAATACCCATTGACTTTGTTTGTTTACCCTTCTAATCCTCTGTGGGGATAGATCAAATTAATTTATTTCAATTGTACCTAGAAATGAATGGGAAGGAAGCACAAACATCCCAACTGTTCCCAATGTATTAATAATAAAATAGAAGCAGCTATTTTAAGTTCAACCCCTCCAAGAGTGCAACCACAATACTCTAAAAATCACAGTCATTGGTTATAGTGACAAGGAAGAAAAGATAATATCTAATAAGGTACTGTTGGAGCAGGAAAAAGTCTCTTTTTGCCCACTAATTCAAACAGAAGTTCCCAAATTACATAAGCCTGAACAGCATCCTAATATTGATGAATTCTGGGATAAAAGTTGGCTAAGTTCCTGAATAGACAGTACTGAAATGCCCTTTATTTCCACTTACCTTGCCCACAAGCCACCAGCATCCTTTCTGTGTCATATATGAAATAAGCTTCAAAAAGTGCTTTTCAGTCCATATCTCAGTCTCAGTCAAGTGCTGGGAAAGCAAAAAAAAACAAGCCATATCAGGCTGAGGAAAATTAGACAGAGCTGTACTGTATCCGTTTCTAATGGTGCTTCAATTGTTTGGATTGAAGCACCATTAGAAACGGATACAGTTTCTGATACATTCACCTTACCCAAATAATTTCATGTATAGTTACCAAACAAGAGGTAGGCGGTGAACAAATAAAACAAATTATTTAATTTAATACCATTTATTCAGGTAAATGTAAGCACATTGGATATACATGAAAATGTAGTGAGATGCCATTCCTTTTCTTACAAGGTAAGACAAGTATTATTTTGTCTCAGATACCCATGTTTAGCAACTCAAAATAAAGGTTTCCTTTTTAAAAGTTACTAAAGTATTAACACTGATTTCCGTGAAGTTACCTCAGGATTATGGAACTAACCTGTATTGAAACCCATGGGGAATTGTGACAGAGTTCAACTGCCTTCAATGTGGGTGAAGTTACAAATGACATTTAGACCATGCTAAATTTGTAGAATGTTAAGCAGTGTTAAAATTAGAATGTGCTGTCAGGATTTGCATGTGAAATGTTAATACCATTTTTTGCCTGCACAGATCTGATATGCCACTAGAGGGATGGTGAGTACAGGTGTGGTTAGGAGCTGGGACTGCTATAGGTGTGGGGGTGGGCAGGGATGGAAACTAGAAGTGATGTATCTTGGGATGCTGGAGCACCGTAAATTTCTTGATTTCTCTCTGTGGAGTAGACTGAAGCTACCCTAACATAAGCTAGGTAGCACATCCCAGAACCAACCCTCATGTTAAGTAGTGTAACTTTGAAATAATCACATGACACTTCAGACAAATTAACATGCTTTAATGTACAGACACTTGCATTTTGAGTGTCCTTAGAATGGTCTAAATGTAACATGTAACTTCACTCTGAGGCTACTATCTGACTACCTACATCTAAAATCATAGAGAAGTTGGGCTGGATGGGACCTCCATAGGTTATCTAGTCCAACCCGCTGCCTGATGCAGGATCATTCCTACCTAAACCATCGTACACAAATCCATCATGTAACCTCTTAGCAAACTACACAGTCAACCCTGACACAAAACATTGTCACCTGCCCCAAGTAAAGCATGGGGACTATGGTATCCAAAGCCCTGCTGCTGTAAAGGTTGTTAATATATGCTCAAGAGATCCCAGGAAGAGGGCCATGCCACTCACTACAAAGGAAGGCAACCCCCCGCATCCTCACAGTCCATACTAGTCTGCCCCCAAATATGGTGAGAAGTCTGACTTGGAGGGTAGAGCCAAGTTCCTCTAGCACTGTAGCCAGGATCCTCTTGGTTTAAGTACCAGCAGAAGCACTGGCACACCCTGGTCAAAATCCCCAGCCTTAGCTACAGCCAATACCCAATACCTCTGAGGAATGCTTAAAAAAACCCATAAACACATATAACAGTATGGGAGAGGGGTAGTTAGGAGAGGGGGGAAGGGCAAAAATTTCCTCCCAGTCTCATGTGCCAACCAGCAAAGCCCAGAGGCATGGAAAATACCCAAAGCAGAACATAGGCATAGCTACACCTAGATAAACCCTGACCAATGCCTATATAATCTCTTCTTGAACACCTCCAGTGATGAAGAGATCACAGCTCTCCCAGGCAGTCGATTCCATTGCCTCAATGTTCTAACAGTGACAAAATTTTTCCTGATATTCAATCTAAAAACCTACTTTACAGCAATTTGCTCTATGTTCTATTCTTTGCAACAAGAGACAAAAGATGTTTTCCCTTTTCTTTATGGAAGCCCTTCAAATATTTGAAGATGTCTATCATGTAATCTCTTAAGTGCCTTTTCCACAAGCTGGTCATGTCTAGTTCTTTCAACCTCTTCTCATATAACTTGCCTTCCAAGCTCTTTATCATTCTTGTTGTCCACTTCTAGACCCTCTATAACTTCTCCATGTCCGATGTAAAATGTAGTGTCCAAAACTGCAAAAAAATCCCTACATGAGGCCTAACCAGTGTGAAGTAAAGGGAACTATCATCTCCAAAGTTTTCCACCTAATGCTTCTATTGATGCATCCCAAAACTGCATTAACCTCTTGTGCAGCTGCATCACACTGAAGGCTTATATCGAGTCTATGGTTAGAGACCTACCCAGATGGAGGTGCCAGATGGGAATACTTGTGGGCCAATCATGGTACCACCTGCCATTTTTGCAGGCTTATTGCAGCACCCTCCCCCCGCCTTCCACGGCCCACGGCTGATTGGTCGAGGAGTCCTGGTGACCCTGCTCCTCCCTGCTGATTGGGAGAGATCACTGCCCTTCATGTGGCCCCACCCCTTGCACTGATAATCAGTGCTCACATACCATCATGGAGCAGGGAAAGAATAGTGATTAATTTTGGTGGGTATCTGTACTTCAGAAGCACTTCACAGTGCTTCTTGGTTGGCAGAGTTGAAGGCTTACATGAGTCAAACAAGGCCATTGGAGCCATGAAAACAGCTACAATCTGTCAAAAGCCTTCTGAATTGTAACCCCATCCTCCAGCATATTCACAATCTTTCCAGTTTCACGCCATCTGCAAACATGCTTAAGAAGCTTCCTATGCCAGCATCTAAATTATTAACACGTTGAAAAGCACTGGGCCTAGGACAGATCCCTGTGGGACTCCACTCAAAATCTCCTGCCATTCTGAAATGGATCCATTAATAATTACCCTTTGTTTGCATTTATTGAGTCAGTAGTCCATCCACCTTATAGTAGTTTTGGCCAGCCCACACTTCTATAATTTGTTTAAGAGAAGGTCATGTGGGATCTTGTTGAAAGTCTTGTTGAAGTCCAGATACTCTACATCCACAGCATTCCCTTCATCTATTTAAGTAGAATATAAGCATTAATCAACCTTGGCACAAGTAACTCCATCAGCCAAATAGTAATGGAGAATCATGCCCTTCCCTTGACTTGTATAAATCCACAGGATTAAATCTCGTCTCATTTACAGATGGGTAAGTCAAAGTAAAATATGTATAAATATGTATCTCTACATATATATGTATGTGTATATATGTGTATAAATAAAGTAAATTGAATTATGTTCCTATAAAATTGCCAGAAGTAAGAAGAAAATCAAACCCTAAGTATTGGAATCTCACAGCATTTATACACACCCCTTTATTCCACCATGCTGGAAATCCAGCATGTCAAAGCAGACTCAATTAATTGAGCCTCCAGAGCACACAAGCTGACGTGCCTGGCACTACTTCGTATGCATTTGTATAAATGGCAAAATGTATGTCAGCGTGCAGAAAATAGAGGCAGTGTGCTTTGAAACAAAAACAACTTTGATGTATTTTATTTCAAAAGCATGCCACCACCATTTTCTCAGTGTTGACACAGATTTTGCCATAAATGGAAATGCATGCACTACAGCACTGGGAGCTTTTAAAAGCACCCAGCACTGCAGTACATGAACGTGTACAAATGCCCTCTGACTAATAAATGTGGAGTTGCTGTGTGTAGGCCTTACCTTTGCGATATGTTGACTTCCAACAGGTAGTAATCAGCAGGCAATCAGGTTCCTGTATGTGTCATAAGTGTATCTGTTCCCTTTCTGGTGCACTGGCTTAAATGTCAAACTGACACCATTGATAGCATACTGCTACATGACTCATGGACTCTCCCTCCCAGGAATTGTTTTGCATATTTTGCAATGCACAGCTTTGTTGAAGGAAATCAATTTCATGGGCTCATGATTTCTTGAGTTTCCCCCATGGCTTGTGACTGTACATGTCATTAGTGTATCTGTTCACTTTCTGGCATCTGTTCACTTTCATGGGCCGACAGTGTGGGGACGCAGTCAGGAAGGCAAACCACACCTTGTCATGCATCCACAGATGCATCTCGAGCAGGTCCAAGGAGGTGATCCTCCTACTCTATGTGGCACTGGTCAGGCTGCAGTTGGAGTTCTGTATCCAGTTCTGGGCACCGAACTTCAGGAGAGTTGTGGACAGCACTGAGAGGGTCCAGAGGAGGGCCACCCACAGGATCAGGGGGCAGCAGGGCAGGCCCTATGAGGAGAGGCTATGGGACCTGAACCTGTTCAGCCTCCACAAGAGAAGGCTGAGGGGGGATCTAGTGGCCTGTTACAAGCTAGTCAGAGGGGAACAGCAGGTATTGGGGGAGTCCCTGTTCCCCCGAGCACTACCAGGAGTGACTAGAAATAACGGTCACAAGCTGGCAGAAGGTAGATTCAGACTAGACATCAGGAGGTGCTACTTCACAGTCAGGGCGGCTAGGATCTGGAACCAACTTCCAAAGAAAGTTGTGCTGGCTCCTACCCTGGGGGTCTTTAGGAGGAGGTTAGATGAATACCTTGTTGGGGTCGTTTGACCCCAGTACTTTTTCCTGCCATGGCAAGGGGACGGACTTGATGACCTGCTCAGGTCCTTTCCAACCCTACCAACTATAGAACTATGAAACTATGGCGCACTGGTGCATTTCTCATACATATCTGCGCAAAACTTCAGTGCATTAGGGCCTTGTTACCGGTAATTTTTGGTCACTCCTGAAGTTCTTAACCCCTGGATTTTTCCCACATTAACACCTGAAACTGTTTTTAAGCACTCATTATTGTGCTTAAAGTTGTACCACTCTAGGGCAGGATTATCTCTGATCCATGTCACCCAGCTTGTGTTACACTAACATATAGCCACTCTAGGCTACACCTTTGTGTAAACACCCCACCCACCCCTTCCTTCCCTGCTGGCCTGGATCAGGTCCATTGCTTCCCCCAACAACTCTTCATCACCTGCTCACTGGCCTCCCTCACCCCCAACAGACCCTGCACTGTCTGTCTCTGGGGAGCAGGCA
The DNA here is from genome assembly GCF_000455745.1 of Alligator sinensis. Taxonomy (NCBI): domain Eukaryota; kingdom Metazoa; phylum Chordata; order Crocodylia; family Alligatoridae; genus Alligator; species Alligator sinensis. The sequence continues at coordinate 544,860 of NW_005842020.1, read as the reverse complement.
GGGAAGGGTTACCCTGCCTGCCCAGCTGCCACTTCTGCTGCTCTCTGGGCAGGCTTAGTTCAAAGAAGAGCAGCAGCTATGCAGCAGCAGTGGCAGTGACAACCTTAGCTGGACAGGCATGTTAACTCTTCCCTGACTGCTTGGGATGGACATCCAGGCAGCTACAAATAGGCTGCGGGGGGGCAGGAGGAACCCTGAGGGACAATAAAGAAACCCCCGTGGGGGATGGGGGATGGGACCAGAGGACCCCAGAGGGTGGGGTGGAAACCGGGAATGGGAGTGGGGGGATGTTTGCCTTTCAGTTCTCCAGACCCCTACATGCCTGAATGGAATGTGGGAATGTTCCATAAATTAAAATCAATCAACATTTGCCACAGCCCCTCCAACAGGGGCCACAGCACCTCTGCACAGTACTGGACAGAGGTGGGGCAGCAGGAACCAGTTTTGGCTACCTGGCACTGGTGCTGCCACAGCCCCATGACGTGGGAGTGGCCCAGGTTGGCAGGGTGTTGCACAGCTCTGCACGCTGTCAGGCAGCTGGGGTCACTCAGGCTGAGTGGTGCCAAGCCCCTGGTGACAGTCGCAGCAGCCCCAGCTGCATGACAGCACATGGAGCTGCACGGTGCCCTGCCGACCTGGGCTGCAGTTGTGTGATGAAACAGATTCAGTGCAGGTGCCAAGCAGCCGGGGCTGGTTCCCACTACCCCCTGCTGTGTGGGGGTGCTCTGCCAGGAGGCCTCAGTGACCCCAATGGCCACTGCTACTGCCGGTTAATGCAGGGCTTTTTCTTTTTCTTTTTTTGTGTCCAGGACTGCTGGGGCCAGGCAGTGGGGTGATCAAGGAGTGGGGCAGGGCCAGGCAGGGGGCATGATTGAGGAGTGGGGGCTGGGTAGCGGGACGAGTGGGGGCTGAGGCTGGGCGCACCCCCTCCCCATGGTTTCCCCCCTCCTCCAGCCCAGTCCCTTACTTACCTAGCATGAAGCCGGATCCAGCTCCCTGAAGCCTGCACCACTTCTTGCCTCACATGGGCAGGAAGCGTGCTTCAGCAGCGGGGCAAGGGCCAGGCATAGTGACAGTCTGGCTGGCTGCAGGGCATATCTGTGGAAGACTGAAGCCTCCGGTTGCCTCAGGGCATGGTCCTGGAATGTGCCCTGCCCCGCTTTTTTTGCCTGGGTTATTTTTTGACCCCTGGATATCCAAGAGTCTTATTTGCCCCCACGATGCAAATTTGCAGCATGAGGAACTTTTTTTTGTCCCCACATATGCCTCTTGCAGTATCTCAAAGGGCTTTGAGATGGTTCAAGAGGCACGTGCACGCTCATCTGGATGCTCCTATAAGAGTGTTTTTAGATATCCTGGTTTATTCCTTATGCACCCCCATTATGGACTTGTACTTCCCTAGGTATGACATTAAATTCAAAATCCTGCCACTGACACCAAGTGCTATCATAGTTGCTGGGACATCCCCTGACAATTCAAATACAACTTCATCCTGACAGGCAGAGAAAAAGACTGTGCTTGGATTGATAACATTTTATTCTTGGTCTGCATTGCCAGAAGTAAAACTTGACATTTTTTATTTCAAGTGAAAGCTATTTCCTTTGCTTATGCATTCTGCCATCAAAATCCTGCTTGCTGATAATTTTTCCTGCAATTACTCTTTGAGAAAAGAAATGAGCTAATTTTACCCTTTAATCATCTAAAACAGCTTATTTTTGGGGGGAAAGGAGGAAGCTAGAAAGGAAAAAAGATGTCCACTAACTGCTGGAAGACATAGCAGCAGATGAGCAATACAACACTGAAGCAGCAATGGCAGGGTGTCTTAAAATATATATGACTTGGGAGGTAATACAATAGTTTCTTTTAAACAGAGTGTTATGATAGTTTACATTTTTGTTAACCGTCGGACAAATGCTTAAATAAAATGCTTATATTTTATAATGCTTTATAATTTATAATAATTTATTTTATAGTGCTATATAATTTATAATATTTATAAATTAAAATAATTTTATAATTATTTTATAATTTAATGCTTAAATAAAATGCTTATATATGACTTGGGAGGGTAATACAATAGTTTCTTTTAAACAGAGTGTTATGATAGTTTACATTTTTGTTAACCGTCAGACAAATGCTTAAATAAAAACAAACAAACAAAAAAACCTTTACCATATTCTGCCTTTATGAAGTTTCAGTTCACATTTCTCTTCCATGTTTCTTAGATGTGTTAAAATCCAACTTATGGAGTGCATTATAGTTAAAAACATGCTGCCTTCTTGCCCTGTGGCACTTATAATAAGATGTGGTTATCTAAGCATATGCCCACCCAGTTACCAGAGACAGCCTGAGTTGACCATAAAGTTAGTGTGCATCAAAGATACAGCCTTGAACAAAGGCCATTTAAATTAGTCTAGAAGATTTACACCGTAATAGTATTTACACCCACATTTAAGAACTATGTCCACTGCCAACTGGTCTAAATATAAATGAGACTTATCTCAAACTTTCCCATTAAAGAACAAGCTAATCTACCAGGACTAACTGTGTACCAGTTCCCATACAACATTCAGTTTATCGACGTATCAGCCCAGCTTTGTTCTTACACCTGTGTTGTGCAACTTGTAAGAATGAAAAACAGTAATATCCACCAGAGAAATTAAAATTAAAACTTCAGTTCTACTATTGTAATTCCAGTAAGTTTATTCCACACAGAGCTGAGACCAGGACCTTGCTCTGAAAGACTAATTTTGTTACTGGTATATTTAAAATAATTTCTAGAAAAGGAAATGTCAAGCACTGGACAATACCATATATGCTTAGGTATATTCTATGGAATTCATTGGTTCTCCTCTGTGATTCATCTGTACTTTGTTAGAAAAAGCTTGTAAGAACAAAGTTTCTGTCAGAGAGAAGCACAGGCCTATCAGCTGTAGGTCTCTGCAAAAAATAAAAAATAAAAAAAATAAAAATTCCATATCAAATCCATTCTTCTCTTTCTCTTGAATCCAGATATGTAATTGACTCTGACAAAAAAAAAAAAATTGTAGCTGGTCATTGTTCAAGTAATAGTTTGTATTAGATTTATATGCACATATAAAACACAGACTTTAATATTTTAATTAGAATTAACATTAATTCTGTGGTCTTCAAAGTACAAGAAGACCACAGATAACAAAACAACTTTCCTTTTCCCTAAAATAATTGCCATTTTATGTTGAATATTAATGGGAAAGATTCAAATACAATCTATGTTGTTTAATTTAGATTGGCCTACCAGCATTTATTATACCAGAATGGTAGCAATTAACAGCATGGCCTTTTGTTCCTTTTGTTTTCTTTTCTTGAATGCAATATACGTTGGAACCATTTGAATGCAAAACATCACTATTAAATTGTGTGGGTCAGATTTAATTGGTTTAAGTTCATTTAGCACTGTCAGTTCTATTTAGATTGCAAAGTGGATGCTATGGCATTAGTACTTAAAATATTACAATTGAAGAGGTGCTTAAAATAGTACAACTGAAGAGGTGAACAGCTATTTTTAGGGGTCTACCAGTGGTTTAAGTAATCTCTGCATCTAAACCATGGTAGAAAATGTGTCCCAAAATTTGAAAAAACAAATTATCACAGATGGTTTAAGGATACAGCAAAGCAAGGCTAAATATATTTTATTGTGTTAGATGAATGTTCCATTCACAATTCATTATGCATCAATGTCTGAAACAAAACTCTGCTTGAGCTGAGCACTCATTGACCTTGCATGATTAAGGTGTACCCATTTTCTGTAGCTAACAGCACACAATGGTGTGACATGATGGCATTTCTAGTCACCTTTGACACCCCTGTCCAAATGACCAGGTAACCCATTTACAGCCATTTTGCAATTATAGCCATTACAACTGCAACTACCATTACATTACAGCAATTACACAACTTCAAAGCAAGAACCAAAGTCAATCTTCTGAAGTAGTAGTAAGATACATTCCCTACAGTACTCATTTTTTAATGTTCTTTTACAGTGTACTTTTAAAAATATCACAGACAGAGTGTTTAGGTATCGTGCTATTGGGCAGTTTGAGAAAGCTCATCGGTACAGACACATAATAGTGCATATGTAGATGAAACAGGGGTTTACTTCACCCTAAATTGAAGTGGCGGGTTTTTTAAAAAAACACCGGTCTAATTTAGGATGAAGTAAACCCCCGTGTCATGTACACCCATGTCTTACTTGCCTCTCTGGTGATGGGGAGGAGAGGGTGAGCTGCCAGCGGGCAGAGCAGTCCCTGGGCTGCAGGGGGGCTGGTGCTTCCCTCCATGGCAGCGGCAGCCTCCACCCCCAGGCAGCCCCCACCCACAGGTACCCAGTTCAGGCAGTCCCAGAGGGAACTGCAGCCACAGAGGGAAGGACCAGGTCCCTGCGCAGCTCATGCAGGCAGGCAGGCTCCAAGGGGAAAAAAAAAGAAAAAGATTAAGCTCGCCACTTTTTTTTTTCTTCAGCGGAACCTGCCTTCCCGGACTGCTTCCAGGCTGCCTGCAAGGGCTGCCTGCACAGTTTGTGAGCCGCACGGAGCCCGGTGCTTCACTCCATGGCTGTAGGGCAGCAAACTAAAAGTCCTTGCAGGTGTTTAGTTTGCTGCACCCCAAAGTCATTTAACTCACTTTACACTGCCGAATGTGCTACAGTGGCTGGAATTAATGTGCAATATGCCACTGACACATGCAAACACCTATGCCATTAAAGTGGTGCAAAAGCATTTAACTCACTTTAAAGTGTCTTGCACAGATGTCCCTCATTTTGTCTATACACACTCATAAACACAAAACAGGATATCTTTTTAGCTCAGTTCAATTTTATCACGTTGACAATGTTACAACACTTCAGAGATTGAATCCCTTCCTCTCACCATATTAAACCAATTACTGTTTGTAATACAATGAGATAGATAAAGGCAAAGAGAAAGCCAGAAAGGGAAATAAAGTCTTGGTTTCAAAAAAAGTGCAAAGAAGTACAGTATAACCTCATGAATCCGGCATTCTTGGGACCAAGCATCTGCCGGAAATGTCAAAATTCTGGATTTTTGAAACCGGAATGGCAGCCAGTCCTGGAGCAGCATGGTAGGGGTGGTAGATGGTGGTGGCAGTTTCCCCATCTGCTGCTCAGGGTCTGGCCACCGCTGCTCCCCAATGTAGTGTAGTTTTAAAAAGTGCCAGATTTTTGATAATTCTGGATTTTTGATATCTGGATTTATGAGGTTACACTGTACAAAAATATGCTCCCTATTTGATATAAGCCAGATACTCCTTTTATAGGAAGGATATTTGAATAGAGAAGAGCTGTTGTGAGATGAACCATAAGCAGAGAAACTGTGGAGAAAAACCTCAGACATCCACATTTCATTTGAACATTGAGGAACAGATTTGTTGTAGACAAAGCGTAGCTTTCTTTGCATTCTATAAACAGTATTAATTTTCTATTCTGCTAAAATATAACCAAAACATCAAATATAACAAACACTGTATTGCTCCTCTGTACAGAGCTACAGCTTCACTCACACTAATGAAGCTGTCCAAACTCAAAACATACACACACTTCTTAATGAGGCAACAAAATGCTACTGCAAATTATATTTTGTTATCTAGCCTCTTGTTTCCCCCAACTTGTACCTCTCTGGCCTGTTTACACTGTTAGGAGAGAAGTATTCGGCTGCATTAGTCTAAAGTCAGTCAGAAAGCAGGGTAGATATGCACCTTTATAAACGAGCTAAGTTATACATAGAGAGAGCACAACTCACGTTCATGAAAGCTTGTGGTCTGTATATATATACCTTATTTAGTTACACAGCATTTGATGAAGTGAACTTGGGTTCAAAAAAGCGTGTACTCTTTATATATATGAGTCTATAAAAGTGCATATCTATCCTGCCTTCTTAATCTATTAGTGCCAAGCTCTGGTGCCTCTAGCTGTCCCTTAAGATCTGTACCCTTAAGAACCCTTATCCTCAAGATAGCCTTTACTGTTCAAATACATCCACATGGTGAAGCATGGCATCTGCTTTGTGGTCCAGATACAATCTTTAGCAAGATAAAACAGAATATGAAAATGCTATCAGATGCAATTGAAACTGAGATGATAATCTATGCATTTGATTTTTCTTAGCTAGCAAAAGTTATGGCAATATGAGAGATCTTGCCAAGCAAAAGTAGTTACATTCCTTTTCAAATCATCATGTTGATGTTGGGTACTGTCTGTTCAGATTACCCGGTGTCTGATATCCTGGCAAGACCTGCTAGTCTACAAGTTCATATCTGGCCTGCTCCCTATCTGAACTTAACAGGCCTCTTCTAGATTTAATTACTTTGTGTGACTGCTTACATTGCCTTTGCTCTACTCACCTGCCATGTTCCTCTTGCCATGGAGACAGATAGGAAATTTTAAGTAATTTTGCTCCATATTTGTCACACTGGTGAACAAAACTGTACAAAGAACCTTGATACAACGGTTGGCTTGTTTCATAGATTTCATAGACATTAGGGCTGGAAAGGACTTCCTAAGATCATTGAGTCCAGCCTCCTGCTCAAGGGGCAGGAAGTTAGCTAGGATCAGAGGATCCCAGCAAGATAAGCATCCAAACATTTCTTGAATAAGTCCAGAGTAGGTGCCTGCACCACTTCTGGAGGGAGTCTATTCCAGGCCCTGGGGGCTTGGACAGTAAAGAAGTTTTTCCATATGTCCAGCCTAAAATGGTCATGGAGGAGTTTATGGCCATTGGTCCTTGTTATCCCTTGGGGTGTTCTGGTGAACAGATGTTCCCTCAGATCCTGATGCACACCCCTTACATACTTATAGACAGCCACCAGATCACCCCAATCCTGCACTTTTCTAGGCTAAAGAGTCCCATGGTTCTCAGCCTCTCATCATAAGGCCTATTTTCTTGCCCTCTGAGCATGCATGTGGCTCTCCTATGGACTCTCTCAAGTTTCTCCACATCCTTTTGAATTGTGAAGCCCAGAACTGCATGCAGTACTCCAAATGCAGCCTCACCAAGGCCAAGTACAGTGTGAGTATGACATCCTGAAATTTACTTGAGAAGCATCTATGGATGCAAGCCAGAGTTTTATTTCCTTTACCAGCTGTGACATCACATTGGTGGCTTATGTTCATCTTGTGGTGAATCATGACCCCAAGTCTCTTTGAGTCTCTGGCTCACCAAGGAAGTCCA
>NW_005842020.1:532657-535772 GCF_000455745.1 Alligator sinensis | reverse complement strand
AGCAGGGCACTAAGGTGCCTGCTACTTGGAGAGCCGGAATAGCTGCTTAGGTGCCGGTTGCTAGGATGACCAGAGGGAGCCAGTGTCCCACACCTGCTAGTAGTCAGCTGACCAGAAGGGAAGGGCCTGGCTCCCATTTAAACACCAGAACTGAGGCCAAGGGAGCAGTTCCCTCCTGGCTGCCAAAGGGGAAGGAGCTCTCCTAGAACAACCAAAGGGGAGAGGCCTGGCTGCAGGAACACCTTCTGTCACTGTTCCCAGTAGGGTGAAGTTTGTTAACGCCGGGTGGCTCAAGTTTATGTTATAGCTGAGGGGCTCACATTTTTGTTTATTGTTCAAGGCCGGTGGTTTAGGTGAGGCTACTAGGGGTTGGAGGAGGCCTCATAGGGGACCCACAGCAGTGTGGAAATCCCAGCACCGGCAAGGGCACAGCATTCGGGGTGCACTGACCCCAACCCCAGAGAGGGGGGCAGCAAGAAGCCCCAGAGAGGGGGCATTGGTGAGAAGCCCATGTGTGGGTATGGTGAGCCCTAGAAAAGGGGGCAGCATTTGAGAAGCCCTAGAGAAGGGGGCAACATTTTGGAGGAGCCCCAGAGAGGGGGGCAGCAAGAAGCCCCAGAGAGGGGGCATTGGTGAGAAGCCCATGTGTGGGTATGGTGAGCCCTAGAAAAGGGGGCAGCATTTGAGAAGCCCTAGAGAAGGGGGCAACATTTTGGAGGAGCCCCAGAGAGGGGGGCAGCAAGAAGCCCCAGAGAGGGGTGCAAACCCTGGCGCCAGCGAGGCACAGTCTTAAAGAAGCCGGGGAGCTCAGGTGTGCCTGTGATGCAGCTTGGTGTTGGTAGTAGTTTTTTTTTTTTTTACCTGGGAGGCTGCGGGCTCAGGGTAGTCCCCTGGTTTTGGGGCTTGCAACCCTCCAGCTGGGGGGGCTGGTGCCCGAGCCTCTGGGCCAGGCTACAGATTGGAGCAGGAAAAGGGGCCATGGGCCTCAAGACAATAGAAAAGGCTAGAGCCTCGGAGTCAAACCCTGTTTAGTGGATTTAGACAGGGAGGCCTAGCTAGAGAAAATCAGGGGTCAATCTCACATAGGGGAAAGGCCCCAACATACCCAATACAATAGGCAGCCTCCTGCTCACAAGAACATCATCATAATTTACATCAAGACATGGTAGGAAAGTATAGGGCGGGACATAAAAAACCCTAAAGAAGGATCCAAGGGTGCCCCCATGCAAGGCGCGGAATACTAGGAAGATGGTGCTGGGAAGGGTGACCTGTTACAAGTATCTTGCATTTTCCGGTATTGAATGTCATCAGGTTTGTATCCGTCAATTTACTAAGGTTATGTTAGTCAGCCTGGATCAGTAGCCTGTTCTCAGGTGTGGATGCTATGCCCCAAAGTTTAGTGTCATCAGCGAACTTGGCCAGTGTGCTTCTGACACCAATGTCCACATCATTGATAAAGATGTTAAAGAGAACCGGTCCAAGGACAGAGTCTTGGGGGACATCACTGGTCAAGGAGAACCATAGTGATTCACTTCCATTGACTACTGCTCTCTGGGTCCTACCTCAGGGCCAAATTCCCAGCCATTGGACTGTGGTATAGCCGATGAAGAGATCATGGAACACCAGATCAAAGGCTTTTTTAAAGACCAGATCTATGATGTCAATCACTTCTCCCTTGTCCAGGTGATATGTCACTTGGTCATAGAAGGAGATGAGATTGGTCAGGCAAGACCTAACCGTGACAAACCCATGCTGGCTGTACCTCAGGATGTTGCCATCATCCAGCTTATCCAGAAGGGTCTCTTTGATAATTTTCTCCAGAATCTTACCAGGGATTGAGGTTAAGATAATTGGCCTGTAATTCCTGTGATCTACTTTCCACCCTTTCTTGAAGATGGATACCACATTGGCCTTCTTCCAGTCTTCAGGTACTTCACCTGAGTGCCATGACCTTTCGAATATTTTTGCCAATGGTTGGGTTATGACACCTGCCATCTCCTTGAGTACTCTAGGGTGTAATCTATCAGGACCAGCTGACTTGAAGATGTCCAGCCTCTCAAGGTGTTCCTTTGCAAGGTCTACAATGATGCTGAGTATAAATACGCCTCACTCTGGCCGTCCCAGAGCACATCATGCTAGGCAGGGAGGCCCCTTTGGGCTGATAAAAGACCGATGCAAAGTACCCATTAAGCAGGTTGGCTTTGTCTTGGGTGTCAGTTATCAGTTGTCACATTTGATTCAGCAGTGGTCCAATGTTACCCTTTCTTTTTTTCTGACTCCCTACATATCTAAAAAATGACTTTTTAGTATCCTTGATATGTGAAGCCAGATGGAGTTCAGTTGCAGCCTTGGCTTTCCTCATCTGCTCCCTGTAGGCATGGACCAGTGCTGAGTACTCCTCCTTGGTGGTGATTCCAGCCTTCCATCCTTTATAAGTCTCTCTTTTTAAGTGTAGGAGGTCCTCAAGTTCTCTGTGCTGAGCCAAGGGGGTTGCTGTGCCCTTTTGCTACCCTTCCTCCAAGATGGGATGGACAACCCTTGTGGTGTCAGGATCACTCCCTTGAGGAGCAGTCATTCCTCTTGGACTCCCCTTCCTGTCAAGTTGTGATCCCTTAGGGCCTCAAAAATGAGCCTCTGGAGCTTGTTAAAGTCAGCTTCCCTAAATTTGAGGACTTCTGCATCGCTAACTAACTTGCCAGCTTTGCGATGGATAATAAAGGTAATCAGCTCGTGGTCACTATCACCTCTCCCAAATAATGGGATGGATAGTAAATGCAATGGATAGTAAAGGTGATGATCCCATGGTCACTTGTGAATAATGCAATGGATAGTAAAGGTGATCATATCTTGGTCACTTGTTGCCAGGGACCTCTCCCAAATAATATATTTAAATTGCTCTATCACTATCTGCCAGGTAAGAAATCAGTAAGCTTTCTGCCCTCTGTTCTGCAAGTAAAAATACATACAAACAAGAGAATGTTCTCAGTTTACCATGAAAATCAACCAAGAACAGCATATATATAAGATGTCAGTTAAGGGAAACAGCACTCTAACTTATGTCTTCCTCCATCTCCTCAGGATGTAATGTGGAGCACCTTAAGATTCCCATTATGGA
>NW_005842020.1:521739-532647 GCF_000455745.1 Alligator sinensis | reverse complement strand
TTCAGCAGGGCTGAAATGGGATCTCAAAAATCTGTATGTAAAGGAAGTCTAAAGCATTTCAAAAGAACTCTACCTCACAGCAGCTCACAAATCACCTCTGGATTCAGAACTCTGTGGTGCCTGTGTTTTTTATGTCATTACTACTTCATGCTACTGGAAAACACATCTCAAGAGGGATCAAAAACATTAAAGCACTGAACACAGCACTGGTGACAATGCAGAGCACATTCAGAAGTTGCAGCACCAACAGCAGCTGCATTCCTTTCACCCTGACTTCAAAGCAAAGCAGGGGGGACGGGATGGACATGCAATGGCTCTTCCAGCCTTTTCTTTTGAAGTATACTGGTATTGTAACTCTCTGTTAAACTTCTTTCACAAGGATTCTTTTTTTTTCCCCTCTGAAGAGCTGAACAAAGTTAAGCAGAGTGTACCTTTGCCATAGAAAATGGCAATGAGATTGAAATCCACTGCTTCATGAAAGTATTTCCAGGGGGATATTCTGTTTTGAGAGGACAATTACAACTTAAATTATTCTTATAGCTTGCCTACGATTAAACCTAAAAGATGGTTTTTGTGATTACAGCACAGGACTTGGACTCAGGGGGCTTGACCTCCATAATCTACCACAAGATGCCTATATACTGAGGCCCAGCCACTCAGGGCCCAATCATAAGATCTACAGACAGCCTTCTGCCATACTTATACATGAGCAGGGAGACTGTTTGGATGTACTGTAATTCTAGCATATCAGAGCAGACTCTGCTGGAGTGTAGCAATTACTGCGCTCCAGCAGCCTCTCAAGTCTCATGTATCAGTGTCCCCACACTTCAAAATGGCAGTGGGAGCACTTTATCTAAAGTTCATTCAACAAGCTTTAGATAAAGCACCCATTTTGAAATGTGGGCATGCTAATACACGAGGTGCTCCAGGCACTTTAATTACAGTGGCGCTCACAGCTGCTCTAGTTAAAGATCCCAACCCCCCAGAGTACATGTAGAAATGCCCTGTATGACCTAAACTTTGCACAGTGTTTGGCAGCACTCTTGCAGGAACTAACCATTCATATATTTCAGTTTCCTGCTCAGTAAAGCAGAGATACTAATATTGGTGCCTTATAAACAGTTTCCTGGTTTTCTCCGATAAAAAAAAAAAAGTCCTCAATTTTTGGATTAAAAATGTAACCCCAAATCCACATTTTTTCATGATCAAAATGAAACAGTGTGTGTGTGTGTGTGTGTGTGTGTGTGTGTGTGTGTGTGTTCAGAGTATTTCACTTTAATAATGTGAAAATGTGGATTTTGGGTTACTTTTTTTAATCTGAAAATTGGGATTTTTTTTTAACGAGAAAACCAGGATCCCTGCTCATAAATGTATTGTTGCTATCTAAAACACAGAGCATTCTGTAGTTTCTGACTTGTCCCTTCTCAAGCTAGAGTCTTAAATAAAATTGTTATGTATAGAACAGTAGAGGAAAATGCACATTAAGCAAAACCCAGTAAAATACTCTCCTACTGGGATAGTGTCTGTGGTCCTCCTATGTATTTTTAAAATGGCTGATACAATGGAGCTACAGACAATTATGTATATAACACATATGCAACACTATGTTAAAAAGGCATTACTAAGCAGTAGCATAAGTAGGGTAGAGGCAGGACTCAATCCCTACATGCTATTTTAGAGGAGGTGCCAGCAGCAGCCTGCTCTCCGGCACCTGCCCCCCCCCCCCCCCCCCCGGGCACAACTCCCTGGTGCTTGACAGCATTTCTGCCCAGGGTTTCAAAATTGTTAGTCATGCCTCGGTCACTAAGGTTTCAAAATCAAATACTCAAAATTCTGAAAAGTGCAGAATCAAGGGTATACAAAACAACTTTAATTTGCCCACCTTGAAGATTCTGCAGAATATTAGAGCCTTTAGTTACATTTTCATAGATTTCATAGACATTCAGGCTGGAAGAGACCTTGGAAGAACATTGAGTCCAGCCCCCTGCCCCAGGGGCAGGAAGTCAGCTGGGATCAAAGGATCCCATCAAGATAAACATCCAACTGTCTCTTAAAGGAGTCCAGTATAAGTGCTTGCACCTGTTCCAGTCCTTTGCGGCTCAGACAGTAAAGAAGTTCTTCCATTTGTACAGCAAAACATCCAACTGTCTCTTAAAGGAGTCCAGTATAAGTGCTTGCACCTGTTCCAGTCCTTTGCGGCTCAGACAGTAAAGAAGTTCTTCCATTTGTACAGCATGAAACAGTTTTGGAGGAGTTTGTGACCGTTTGACTTTGTCACCCCTTGGGGCACTCTGGTGAACAGGCATTCCCCCAGATCCTGATGTATACCCCTTATACACTTATAGGCAGCCACGAGGTCCCCCCTGAGCCTGCACTTTTCCAGGCTGAAAAATCCCGTAGCTCTCAGCCTCCCATCATAAGGCCTGTTTTCATGCCCTCTGATCATGTGCGTGGCTCTCCTCTGGAGACTCTCAAGTGTCTCCACACCCTTTTTAAATTGTGGAGTGCAGAATCGGATGCAGTATTCTAGCTGCAGCCTCATCAAGGCTGAGTACAGCGGGAGGATGACATCCTGGGATTTGCTAGAGAAGTATCTATGGATACAAGCCAGAGATCTGTTTGCTTTACCAGCTGCAACATCACATTGGTGGCTTATATTCGTCTTGTGGTCTATCATGACCCCCAAGTCCCTTTCAGCTGTGGTGCTAGCAAGTGTAGCACTGCAGAGCCTATAAGCATGCTGCGGGTTTTTCATCCCAAGGTGGAGTACCTTGCATTTTTCAGTGTTGAACACCATCAGGTTTTCATCTTCCCATATTCTGTGCCTGTCAATGTCAGCCTGGATCACCATCCTGTCCTTGGGTGAGGACGCTTTACCCCAAAGTTTGGTGTCATCGGTGAACTTGGCCAGTCTGCTTCTGACACCAATGTCCACATTATTAATGAAGAAGTTAAAAAATGTAGGCCCAAGGGCAGAACCTTGGGGAACCCCACTAGTCATGGTGTACCATGATGATTGACTTTCATCAAGTACCACTCTGTGGGTCTGACCTCGGAGCCAGCTCCTCAGCCAGCAGACTGTGATGTAGCCGAGGCCACAGTCTGCCAGTTTTTCTATGAAATGATCATGGGATACCAGATCAAAAGCTTTTTAAAATCAAGATATATGACGCCAATCTCTTCTCCCTTGTCCAGGTGATATGTCACCTGGTTGTAGAAGGAGATGAGATTGGTCAGACAAGACCTACCTGCAAAAAAACCATGCTGGCTATACTGTCCGAGCCCCCAAGGCCTGGAATAGATTTTTTCCAGAGGTGGTGCAGGCACCTACTCTGGACTCATTCAAGAAATGCTTGGATGCTTATCTTGCTGGGATCTTTTGACCCTAGCTGACTTCCTGCCCCTGGGGATAGGGGGCTGGACTTGATGATCTTCAAAGGTCCCTTCCATCCCTAATGTCTATGAAATCTATGAAATCCCTCAGGATGTTGCCATCAGACAGTTTGTCAAGAATGCCCTCTTTGATAATTTCTTCCAAGCTCTTCCCCAGGATAGACATTAGACAAATGGGCCTGTAGTTCCCCGGATCTACTTTCCACCCTTTCTTGAAGATAGGCACCACATTGGCCTTCTTCCAATCTTTGGGCGCTTCTCCTGAGCACCACGAGTTCTCAAAGATCCATGCCAGTGGCTGAGCTATGGTGCCTGCCAGCTCCTTAGGTACCCTGGGGTGTAAGCGTTCTCAGCCAGCTGACTTGAAGGTATCCAGCATCTCAAGATGTTCCTTCATTGGTCTACATTGGTAAAGGGTAACACTTCTCCCTCGCCTTGGCTGTCCCATACGGTATTGAGCAGGGCCGTTCCCTGGGGCTAGTGAAAAACTGTTGCAAAATACCCATTAAGCAGGTTGACTTTTTCCTGAGTGTTGGCTGTCAGTTGTCCCATATGGTTTAGCAGGGGTCCAATGTTACCTTTGCTTTTCCTCCACCTCCCCACATATCTAAAAAAAGGACTTTTTATTATCCTTGATATGTGTTGCCAGTTGGAGTTTAGTTGCAGCCTTGGCTTTCCTGGTTCACCCCATACAGGTCCAGAACAGTACAGAATACTCCTCCTTTGAGGTAGATCCAGTCTTCCATCCTTTATAGGTCTTTCTTTTTAGATGCAGGAGGTACACTAGTTCCCTGCAGAGCCAAGGGGGCTGCTGTGCCCTTTTGATGCCTTTCCTCCTAGACGGGATAGACATTGCTTGTGCTTCCAGGATTGCTCCCATGAGGAGCAACCACTCTTCCTGAATTCCCCTCCTCTTTGGGTCATGGTCCCTTAGGACCTCATCAACAAGCCTCCTGAGCTTGTCAAAGTCAGCTTTCTTGAAGTTGAGGACTCCTGCATTGCTGACTGACTTGCCAGCTTTACGGCAGATGGCAAAGGTGATCAGCTCATGGTCACTATCTCCCAGCTTCCTTTCAATCATTAGGTCACTGATTAAGTTATCCCCAATTGCCAGTATGAGATTGAGCAGTTCCCTGCCTCTCGTCAGTCCATAGACTTCTTGAGTCAGATAGAGCTCACCCACGCACATGAGGAAGGTTTGCAACCATTCGGATGTGGCCGAGTGCTCTTCCCATGAGATGTCTGGGTAGATGAAGTCTCCCATGACAACCATGCACTGGAAGCATTCAGCCTCAGCCAGTTCCCTGGCAAATTTCTGGTCGAGCTCTTGATCCTGGTAGGAGGTCTATAGTAGACTCCCGCCATTGTGTCCCCTGTGCCATGTTCACCACAGATTTTAACCCAGAGAGTCTTCAGTCATCCACTCTGAGTGCCAATGTCAGCTTTCAGGGGTGTGTAGCTTTCCTTGACATAGGCAGCTACACCCCCCACCCCTTTTGTCTGTATGATCTCTCCTGTACAAGGTATAGCCACCTATACCTGTGATGCAGTCATAGGTGGAGATCCACCAGGTCTCCATTATCCCTATGAAATCATAGTCATTCTTGTTTAGCAGGAGGACCAGTTCCTCCTGTATATTCCCCAAGCTCCTGGCATTGGTGTACAGGCACATAAGTGTCCCATTGGGGGCCCTTGTCTTTCATACAGATCATTCTGGGGTTGGGGTAGGGGTGGGTTACCTTGAGAGCCATAGCCTGCTGGATTTGCAAAAGTTGCCCAGTGGGATTGCAGTGGCAATAGTCTCCCCATCCCCTGGCGGGCTTAGTTTAAACCCCGGTCGAGCAGGTCAGCCAGTCTGGCTTAGAAAAGCCTCCTTCCCAGCACAGTGAGGTGGAGGCCATCTCTTCCCAGCAGACCACTGCCTCTCTCACCAAAGAGCAGACTGTGATCTTGGAAGCCGAAGACTTCATGATGACACCAGTGTTACAGTCTTTGGTTTACTACCTCAATCCTCATTTCCCTCCTCAACCCATAGCCCTAAACCAGGAGGATTGAGGAAAACACCACCTGTGCCCCCAACCCCTCCAAAAATACCCACTCCCAAAGCCCTGTAACATCTCATGACCCAGCTGGGATTGCTCCGGGCCATATCATTCGTGCCCACAAGGATGAGGAGCATAGAGTAGTGATTGGTGGGCTGGCTGAGTTTTGGGATCCTCTCAGCCATGCCGCAGATACAGGCTCCTAGGAAGCAGCAAACCTCCCAGGCTAGGGAGTCAGGGCAGCAGATTGCACCCTCAGTCCCTTCAGGAGGGAGTCTCCCACAATGACCACTCTACGAGTGGCCTTAGGGAGAGCAGGGACAGTAGCTGAGGATAATCCTGAGTTGCCTGCAGGAGCTGGCAACTCTGCAGGCTCTACAGGGGCTGCAAGAGGTTCATACCTGTTGCAAAGTTCCAGAGGGGCAGGGACCTTGGTGCAGCAGGCCTTGGGGCTGTTGACCACCTTGGTCCAACCCCCTATGATATATGAGCCAGTATGATTTCTGATTAGATTCTACATTTACTTTGAGTGCCCCTTAAGCTTCCTTTTTCAATTTCTGGCTTTTCCCAGCCATGCCCAATTCTCCTTTGCGTTCCACACACCGTGTTCACAGCTTTCCCCATAAATATTGGATCCCAATCTAAATTGCTTTCCTTTAAGTTCCAGATGCAGGCTCCTTGTCCTTTTAACAAACCTTTTAAATAAATATTATATATTTTCCTCTAGTGTCATTCCTGGAAAGAGCTACAATTTTTTGGCAAATATATATATACACACAAACACACACACACATGAGATGTGATAGGCTGTTGGAGCACAGTAATTGCCATGCTCCAGCACAACAGTCTGGTCTGATGTGCTAGAATTACAGTGTGGCATTATACATATACATATACATATACATATACATATACATATATATATGTTACCAGTGTAGGCAGACACTGAGCACAGAAAATTTCAGCTCAAATCCTAGCAAATGTCAGTGCCATCTATACTTAGTAACTCAATTAATCTGGAGTTTCCTTCCTTAATGTGAAAAACCCAATAGAATATAGTATAATAAACTATTGTATGGGGGTTTGGACAATTTTATGTAATTTGAGAGAAAATTATATTATTTCTAAAGAACTAAGAAAACCCAACAGAGACAGTTCATTCTGTATTAAATTCTGTAGGTTTCTAAAAATATTTCCATAGCATATGATTTGTTTAATTCATATTAAAGCCCTTAGAGCTTTGGCCAAAAAGATAGCTGAGTTGTTTTAGCAAGTAACTTGGTTTTGGAAAGGACTACCTCTTATCAAGTAGCTGGTCCTACATTTCCCTTTTAACCAGCTTCCTCTCTAATGCCAAACTGAATGTACTACAAGTTCCCCCCCACCCTCCCGCCAAATATGGAACTGTTCCATGTTCAGTAAAGGGTTTTTTATTTTGTTTTGGTTTTGACCATCAGTTAGCAGTGGGACTCCACGGTATCTTAACTCATTCCCATCAAATAGAAATTAAATTCAGTTTTCAAATTAAAACATATCTATTTCTATAATTAAGTTCCATGTTTTATTAAAAATAACTTAAGAATTGCATGAAAATAGATATATAATTTCATTTTAACCTGTAAGCAGATACATTTCCCAATGCACTTCTTATTGAGTAGGCATATGCTGTTTACAACCCAATTTTACCCACTCCCACACCTTGGCAGTTTATTGATGATAAAAAATTCATTTTAAGTTTCCTCCACAAACTTACCTCCTGCTTTGTATATTTGCTATTGTAAATCCTCTCTATCCCATGCTTCACCTCTGTCTCACTCCCATCTTTTAATCCCTTTTTTATGCAATTGTACTGGAGATAACGGAGGCCACCTACTGGTAAAACGCTGTAATAATTATGTTGCAACTACATGGAACGGCAGTTGGTAACAAGATGATTCATGGGATTCAAGTATCATCAAAAAGTCATAGGGTCTAAGAACCAATGATGATGTCTATATGTAAAGTTGCACTGGTTAATGTAAAATTGGAATTCAAAATCAATATCGTTAAACCAGTTCAATAGGATGTTTGAAAATGTCAATCAGTGTAAAACTGGCTTATGTTAACCTACACTTAGAAACAAGTTTAAGATAAATACATAACTTGTAAATAACATTTTACATTATCTTAATTAAACTGGTATAAAAACTAATCCATGTTAAGCTGATGAAACTTCTGTGTATGGTCAACACATAAAACAGATCCTTTGGAACCTATTCTATTAGGTCTCAATTCAATGAAAGACAAAAGCATTCACTTAATTGTAAGTGTACGTTTACAGGCTTTCCAAAACCAAGAATTTAAACAGCTTCTCTTAGAATGGGCTTTTTCTGGAACAAACAAGCTATTACGAAACATACAGCAATTACTTAATAGGAAAATGTTTGTACTCACAAATCAGAATAGAAATATCCTTGGAGGACTGGAGAAGCAGCACACTCCTCCCCCTTACACTCACAGAAAGGAAATAAAAGAGTTTATTGGGCTCTACCAGCACTTGTACCAGTAAAAAACAAGTACAAGTGACAGCACTCTGCACCCCACCCTGGGTGACAGCACCATGGTGTCCATGGGCCAGGAGATAGCCAGAGCTTCACAGACCCAGGCTCCCTGCTAGTGTGCAGGGCTGGTGCTCCCAATATCAATGGGGAGGCTCTCTCCCTCCACACCTTCTGTGCCATGCACGTTTGATGCACCATGCCTGGTTTGCACACCATGCCTCCTCTGCCCTGGCTTCATGGAAGACTTTCCCTGCAGTTTTGTAGATGTTGTGGAGGATGCATGTGGTGATGATGAGGTGTGGCAGGTTGTCTTCTACCTTGAGGCATGTGATAGAAGTTTCCCTTCATGCCTTGAGGTGGCCAAAAGCACAGTCTATAATCATGTGGCTCAGGGGGTAGTTGAAGTGCTCCTTTCAGTAGTCCAGCTGCCCCACATGGGACTTTATAAGCCAGAATAGGAGGGGGTAAGCTGGATCCCCAATGATGAGGAGAGGGATGAGGACAGTGTCAATCACAAAATGGTGCAACACTCCTGGAGCCCCCATTCTCCATCATTTGGGGCAGGGGGAGTTGCGGAAGATGTGGGCATTGTGGGCACTGCCCAGCCAGCTGGTGAAAATGTGGAGGTCAATGACAACCTGCAGGATGATAGAGAAGTAGTCCTTGCAGTTGATGAATACCTTGCAGTTTATGAAATGCAGAGGATGGAAATGTGGATGTGGTACATAGCCCCCACACAGTTGGGGAAGCTCATGTGGTAGAAGCTGGTGACCATCTCCTGTGTATTGATAAGCAGTTGGTCAGGCCAGTGTGGATAACTAAACATACCTCCTGGACAGCCTCTCCAGTCATGGACTTACCTAAGCCAAACTTGTTGGCAATGTAATGGAGATTGTTGAGGTTGGCCAGCTTCAAGATAGAGATAGCCACCTGTTTCTCCAGAATGATGGATGGCCACAGACTGAAGTCCTAGTGTGTGATGTACAGGGGCAGCTGGGTAACAATGTCCATGAAAGTAGTATGGTGCATGCAGAAGGTCTAGAGCCCCTGTCCAGGATGACCCACTCACACCAGTCACTGCTGGTGGCATGGGTCCAGAACCAGCATTCAGTGGTCTTGAGGTGGTGCCAAGCACCTCAGTGTCCATGGCCTCCTGGGTGGTTTTATTCTCTTTGGCCATGTGGAAGTTGGTGGTTCAATCCAGGACCCTTGGCAGGAGCAGGTTGCATAACCTGGCCCCACCTGGGATGGCTGGCTGCTGGCTCAGGGGCAGAAGATGTGTTCAACCATCTATCGCATCACATCCAGGTGGGTGAGTGTGATGTCCCACAATCTCCAGTAGGACATACTAGGTGGCAGAATGCCATGGCAGGCTGCAGGCAGACCAGGATACAGAGGCACATGTCATTGACAAGTGAGGACACTCACTCTGGGGCACTTCTTGAAGCCTCTGGACAGAGCACAGGGGAGGGTCCATGGTGAGACAGCATGGTGTTGAGGGCATGGTTGCCCAATCATGGATTGTCCTGGTGCTTGGCTGCAATCAACAGTCTCCAGCAGCCCAGCATGCCCACAGGGCATGCTGGGAGGCATGTAGAAGTGTCTCCTCATTGTGGTATCCCCTGACTGTGGTACTCTGGTGTTCCTTGACTGAGTATCTCCTGACTGTGGTGACTGCAGGCTGCTGGTGCTCCCCCTTCCAACCCCAGTTCACAAGGGTGAATGAGAATATTGTTTACTCCTGATCTAAACTAGGTTACTTAAATAAAGCCACATAACTTGGATCAATTCCTCCCCCAGCTTTTTTGAGCATCTATGCATGGCCTGGAGGAGGATAGGAGGGGGAAAAACTCCTAAGATAACAGTGAAAGGTAATTGAGAAGATAAAATGCAGACCTATCAACATCCAAATCTCTCATGTAAAAATGAGTGGCACTCAGCACCCAGGCCAACATTATATGAAAGCAATCAGCATTTCAAAAGATATCAGCATCTCTCAGAATCAAGAAAAAGAGATAATGAGGGCTAACAGCTAGGCTCCAGCACTACAGAAAAAGACCAGGGGAGTACAGTGGATCACAAACTGAATAGGAGTCAACAGTGTGAGATTGCTGCCAAGAAAGAAAGAAAGAAAGAAAGACTTTGACTTTTAAGAGACATTTATTCCCGGGAGGGTGATAACTCGGAGCCAGTAAAGAACATGTACAGGTACGCCCGGATATCTGGGCCTCATGGACAAGGCCTGGGCTCATGGCCTGCAAGGCCTGCCCGTACACTCTAGACTAAACAAAACCACACACACACACCCCCCCACAAAAAAACACCACCACAAACATTCGGACTATTGACATTTTTACAGTTCTGCCAGTGGGGGACACCCATGGAGGCCTCAGGGGCCGCCCCGCATGAACAAAAGTCCAAGGCCTCGGCCCGCTTGACGTGTCTCTGCAGCTTGAGCCGCCGGTGGTCTCACAGTACGAGGACCAGGCGTCCCGCCTCGACTCGGCATGCCTAAAACTCGAGAAAGAGGCGTGCCCGCACCAGCAGGCAGAAGAGCTGCAGGGCATCGACCATCCTGGTGCCGGTGAGCCAGTTTCACCGGCTCTTCAGGGTGGCCATCTTGGCCTGGCCCAGCAGGAAGTTGGCCAGGCTGACCGTGGCCCGCTCGGCCACCCGGTATGGAAAGGAGTGGACGTAGACGTCCTCGGAGAAGTCTCGGCCCAGCACCCGAAGCAGCGCGCCCAGGAAGGCAAAGAGAGGCTGCAGCTGGGGGCAGTCGAGGAACGCGTGGAAAATGTCCTCGTCCAGCACCCCCGGGCAGAAGGGACAGGCCGCTGAGGCCGCTGGGTGCAGGTGACGCACGAAGGTGCCGGTGGCCAGGATGCCGTGCACGAGTCGCCACTGCAGGTCGCCGGGCTTCTTGGGGGGGGGCC
>NW_005842020.1:520947-521285 GCF_000455745.1 Alligator sinensis | reverse complement strand
GCCCCGGGAGGCGGGCCGCCACGAGGCTGGCGTAGGCCAGGCTCGGCGTGACACGCTGCAGCGCTGGGTTGTAGACCAGGGGCTCCCGAAGCAGGTCCGGGAACCGCAGGCGCCTGGCCTGAGGGCAGAGATGGAAGGCTGCTCGCCAGTCCCGCACCATGCTGCAGTAGAATGGGGGAACCATGCTGCAGAAGAACCGCCCCGTTCAGGAAGGTGATGTCCAGCAGAAACAGCTCCCGGTCAAATCCGAGGCCCCCCACTTGCCGCAGGGACCGGCACGCCAGCTGCCGCCATGGGAGGTGGCCGTCAGCGTACAGGAGCTGCTGGGGGGCCTGGAG
>NW_005842020.1:518888-520420 GCF_000455745.1 Alligator sinensis | reverse complement strand
GCGAGCGAGGGCGGGGGGCCGGTGGCGGGGCCTGGTGCCAGTGGCAGGGCGAGGCCGGTCAGGCAACATCGCAGAGCGTGCAGCAGTGGTTCAACGGCCAGGGCGTACAGCATGTCCGACAGGGGGCAGCCCTGGCATATGCTGCGATGCACGGGGAATGGGGAGCACAGCACGCCGTTCATCTTGAGCAGGCCAGAGGCATGTGGTACAGGACCCGGAGTGCTGCGGTGAAGAGTGGCCCGAAGCCAAAGGTCCCAAGGGTGCTGAGCAGGTACCAGTGGTCGACGCGATCAAAGCTCTTCTCCTGGTCCAGGGTGACCACGCCAATGTCCAGGCCAAAAAGCTCCACAGCCATGAGCAGGTCATGCAGCAGAAACAGGTTTTCCTGGATGGTCCTGCCCGGCACACAGTAGCTCTGCTCAGGCCCGATGACGAAGGCCATGACGGTGTGGAGATGGTTCGCCAGTGCCTTGGCCAGGATCTTATAGTCGGCGCAGAGAAGGGAGATGGGCCGCCAGTTCTTCAGGCAGCCGAGGTCCCCCTTCTTGGGCAGCAAGGTGAGCACAGCCTGGTGGCAGTTGGTTGGCAGGGTTCTGTCAGCGAGGCTCTCGCGGAAGACGTGGAGGAGGCTGGGCCCAAGGAGGGGCCAGAAGGCTCTGTAAAATTCCACGGGCAGTCTGTCAAGGCCCAGGGCCCTGCCCGAGACAAACCCCCCCACAGCGGCCTCGAGCTCCGCCAGGGAGATTTCACGCACCAGGGCCTCGACCTGCGAAGCACCCAGGCATGGCAGGTCCTGATGCAGCTGCTGAGTGGCCTGTGGACAAATGGGCTCAGCTGCAAACAAGTCCTGATAGAAGGTGACAGCATGCCCTCGCACTTCGCCTGGGTTCGTGAGCAGCTGTCCCTCTGGGGTCTTGAGATGGTCCGCGCCCCCCCGCCTCTCCGGGCAAAAAAAGAAGCCGGTTGGGGCGTCGGCCTCTGCCAGCTCCTGGCAGCAGGCAAGTACCCGCGCACCGCAGGCTGCGCCCTCCACCAGCTCCCGCAGGCATTTCCTGTGGGACTGGAGGCTCTCGAGGACTGCCACGTCATTGCCTGCATGGAGCAGGGCTGCCTCAAGCTCCAACATATCCTCTGGGTGTGGCGGCGGATCTCGCTCGCCGCCAGCTGGCAATACTGCTGGCAGAACGCCCGGATCTGGACCTTCCCCACTTCCCACCACAGGCGCCAGGAGGGGTAGTCTGCTCGCGCTGCCTCCCAGCTCCTCCAGAGGTGGGTGAAGAAGTCCCTGAAGCGGGTGTCCTGCAGCAGGCTGACGTTGAGGCACCAGTAAGGGGCCCGCGTGCGTGCTCTGCCAGACAGGCTCAGCTCAGAGCAGACCAAGGCGTGGTCCGAGAGGCCCGATGGAACGATGCGGCTGCCGCGCAGCAACAGCAGGTGGTGCTGGCCGCGCTGGCGCTCATCTTTGCCCAAGTGTACTGCCGCGCGTCAGCGTGGAGGACCCGCCAGGCGTCGACGAGGGCTGCTGCCGCCAG
>NW_005842020.1:515402-518650 GCF_000455745.1 Alligator sinensis | reverse complement strand
TGGGGCGAGAGGAGGGTCACCACTCCTGCGCTGAGGTTGGTGCCGTGGCTCAGGAACAAGCGGCCTCTCCAGGCGGCGTGCCAGTCGGCTTGAATGTACGCGTCGCTGTGCATCTCCTGGAGGAAGGCAATCGCCGGGCGCTTCTGCTGCAGGTCCTCCAGGACGGCTGTCCACTTCACCGGGTCTCTGCATCCATTGGTGTTTAGCGAGGCAATTGTGGTAACCACCACGAGCAGGAGAAGAGAGAGGAAGGGTAGGCAAGGTACCGGCGGGAGAGAAGGTGACAGATCCGGGCAAAAACCACAGAGACAGGGGAAGGCCTAGCATTGCCCTACCCTATTCCGCGGGCCCGCCCCACACCTCCCTCACCTGGGTCACCAGCTTCTCAAGCCGGAAGGCATGTTGATGCGTGCCCGGCTCCCGGCGCATGAGCCTTGCCGCGTCACTAGGGGTGCGGACAAACTGCGTGTGGTCCGGGCACCATTGCCGGATACTCTTGGCCACATTCCTCTGGAATGGCCCAAGAGGTTGAGGAGGCCTCCATAGCTGGGGGCCACCCAGGGGGGTTTCTCCAGAAGGAGCTGGATATTGCTGACCGAGAACCGGCAGGGCTGTACTCTGGGAAGGGACTTCCCAGTGAGACCTGTGAAAGTGCCCTCAGTGGCCAGGCTCCCTAGCAGGCACCCCTCTGTATCTGGGTCGAGGACTGTCTCCGGGAGATCGATCCGCATCCGCTTTGGGGGGCAGATGTCATCCCGCTTCTGGGGCCACTTGCGGCGCTCAGAGGGCAGGCACTCCATCTCTTCCTCATCAGCCTTGGCAGGCAGGGGAGTGGGCAGTGGGGTGGCAGGACCCTCTGCTGTCTCCTGTGCCTGCTGCTGCTTGGGAGGCAGGCACTCTCCCCCTGCCTTGCTGCTCACAAGTCCCACTAGCTGGGATGGGGGCGAGGGGGTGCCAGACATCTCTGGGACACCCTTAGTCATGGCCTGAGGTGGCAGAGTTTCCGGGGAGGCAGGCAGGGTGGGCTCAGGTTCCCTGGCTACCTTTTCCCCGGTGCTCTCCGAGGCAGGCCCCAAAGGGGCAGGAGCTCCTGCTTGGGGTTCACCACCTCTGGGACCACCACCTCAGCTGAGGCAGGGATGGAGGGAGGTGGAGGGAAGGTCTCAGTTGCTCCACCTGACGGGACCCCAGCGCCTGAGACGCTAGCCCCCCCAGGCGGAACTGGGACAGGAAGGGACTGGGAGGACCCTCCAGCCCCTCCACCGGGTGGGGCATCAGCCACGACAGGGGCGGGAGAGCCCTGGGAGGATGTCCCAGGTCCCCCCCTGGGTGGCATGCCAATGCCAGAGGGGTCAAGCCCCTCAGATGGAGCAGGGGTGGAGAGAGGGTTGGCAGATCCCCCAACCCCACCCTTTGATGAGGGTCTCACACCAGAGGTGGATGCACCATCCACAACCCGCTGGTCCCCCCGCTACCTGCCGTAATGGGCCCTGGGCAGGTAGGTGGGAGCTGCCGTCGCAGCGGCAGCATGAATTCCCACCCTGGGAGAAATACACTACGTAGGACCTCCCATCCAATGCAAAGGTCAAGGGGGGAGGCAGTTTCTGGGTGTCACCCATGAGGAGCATGAAACCCTGCCTCTGAAAGGACAGGACGTGTCTCAGCTTGGGGTCCCTACTCCCCATGGTCAGCCTGCACCAGGGGCTGGTCAGGACACCATAGCACTCGAGCACGTTGGTGAGGTCCCAGTCTGGCAGGTGTGGGGGGATGTTGGAGGCCACCACCCGCACTGCCAGGGTCTCCAGGGGTGTAACCAAGTGGTGGAACTCTGAGACTTCCAGCCCCGGCGCACACACCTCCCTCACCAGGTTGGGAGGGTTCAAATATACGATGGGCACTGAATTGACCCGGGAGGTGTACTGGACGCTCTGGCGTCCCAGCAGGTCCACCAGAGCTCCGGCGCAGTCCTCCACCCTGATGTGGAGAGGGGCGTGCACCCACAGGCCATGGCTGAGGGGAAGATCCACAGAGACATTCCCATGCCAAGTGCCCTGGCTGCTGGCAGCCATCCCAGGCAGGAGAGGTTTAACTCTCCCACAGGAGGGAGAGGGGAAAAAAAAAAAAAAGCGCCTCAGACTGACGCTGGGGACTGGGACTGGGAGGGGGCTGAAAGAGCCCCAAAATCAGCCTGAGGTGGGGCAGAGCAACCCTGCAGGGGCTGAAGGCAAACCCTAAGGCAGGGGGAGATGGCAGAGAACAAGGTAAGGGGGCTCTTGAGGAGGGAGGCAGCAAGAATCAAAGTGAGAGCTCAGGCAGGGGTGGGGTTGGGGCAGAGGCAAACGAGGCTGCCAGAGCCCAGGGGAAAAATGCTCAGAAAGTGGGGGAAAGGGGCAGGGAGGGGATCCCCAAGCACAGGCTGGGGAGAGGCAAGGTTTTTGGGGGGTGGGGAGAGGAACAGGGGGGCAGGGAATGCGGGGAACGCGCAGAAGGCACCTGAGCTGCAGGAAAAGAAAAAGAAAAAGCCAATAGCATGCTGGGCTATATTAATAAAAGTGTTACTTGTGAGTCAAAGAAAGTGATCCTCCCCCTCTATTCAGTCCTTGTGAAGCCTCATCTGGAGTACAGTATTAGTTACCACATTTCAAGAAAGAGGTGGACAAATTAAAACAATACCCTGGAGAGCAGTAAAAGTGGTCAGAGGTCAGGGGAATATAGCTTATGAGGAAAGGTTACAAGAACTGGGATTATTTGTCTGGAAAAGAGAAGACTGAGAGGGGACTTGATAAGTTTTCAAATACCTGAACAATATATACAGTCTCTGACACCACAGGGGACCTAAAGCAATAGACTCAAAAAGCTGCAAAAGAAAATTTAGGCTGGATATTAGGAAGAACTGAGGGTGTTTATGCATTTCTTTAACACTAACCCTCTGCCTCAAGGCAGGTCACGTGACTGACCAAGGAGCAGATGGAAGCTAGGGTTGTGCAAAGCTTCAGTAGCCAATTTGATTTGGAGGGTATTCGGCCCAATTTGGTGACCAATACTCCAAATCTGAATCAAATTGGGAGACCAATTAAAAGTTCTGAATCAAATCAGAAGACTCTGAATTGATTCAGAAAAGATTTGGTGCCGCTTCAGAGATTCGGCCATAGACTAAACAGGCAGCAGTCCTCACCATGCTGGACACAGCTGCCTCCAGCTGGTAAATCTGTTGGGATTGGGGGAGGGGGGAAGGAAGGGGTGTGGGT
>NW_005842020.1:503996-514874 GCF_000455745.1 Alligator sinensis | reverse complement strand
GGCAGCACGGCATAGCCCCTGCTCTGAGTGCTGCTGTGTCTGCATCCCACACCTCCCTCTCCAAGTCCCGCACCCCCTGTCCTGGCCGGGCAGCTTTTCCCAGCCCCATCCTCAATCTCTCCCTCCCCTACACCCCTTCCCTCCCCTCTCCCTACAACCCCAACAGACTTACCACCTGGAAGCAGCTGTCTCCAGCATGGTAAGAACTGCTACCTGTTTAGTCTATGGCCAAATCTCCAAAGCGGTGCCGAAGCTTCCGATCCAATTCAGCTATATTGAATGAGGACAGTGATTCGAATCTCCAAATTGAATCACTGTCCCTGTTAATCAGCTGAATCCAAATCCAAAGCTAATACTTGCTGCTTTGCACAGGCCTAATGGAAGCTGCTAAGAGTTTTAGCATAATCTAAGCAAAAATGTTGCAAAGGGTAGCTTTTTTTTTTCACTTTAAGGAGGCATAATGTCCTGGAGACAACCACTCACAGCTCAAGCCAGTGCCTTGATGTCATGCTTGGGACTATGATTCGTAAAGAGAAAAACATGCCTCTTGGTGAAAATTAAAATGAATATCCTAACAGTGAGTAAGTATAGGATACAATAGTGAGGGACAGCATGGTAGCCCATTACTCACTGACTACTTGTTTCATAGGAAGTAGTACAGAGGAGGAATGCAAGGTTGCCTTATCTGTCAACTCCACTCCAGTGATGTAGAGAATGGATGGACAGAGGTACGGAGAATGTTCTAGCCAACACAGTGGAGTCTGTGTGTAGGACAAAGTGATCTGTGCATGGAGATGGCTGGCTCTCAGAAACTGGAAACCAGGATACAGATTGCCATTCTGAGCCATTGTCTATCTCATAGCTTGCACCTAGGACACAGAATGTTGCATAGGTGATGATTCATGGCATAATGTTTGGAGAGAAGCTAAGAACTTAGCAGAAATTAATTCAATTCTTTGGTCTATCACAGACTTCATATGTGACCTTGAGCAAGTCATTACATCTCCTCTGTACTTCTGATTCCATCTGTAAAACGGTGATGAGTGCTTCCCTATGTTATAAGTAAGTTTCTGAAGAAGAAATACAGAAGAGTGAAGAGTAACAAGGACCATACAAGTATCATATAGAGAAAAGCTTGGGGCTGGGGCAAACCACATTAATGAAAATATTCCAGTACAGCCTAGCATTAGCTTAAGTATTGCCTGAGTACTTGTCCAAGACTTTTTCATCCTTCTCAGTCTTTCTATATTAAGAGTCTTTTCCCTTTCTCAATTAGACATAGCAAACAGTTCATGTGGTTGAATTGTAATTTGTTGTAAACTAGACAAGAAGTGAAGATAACGATTTTTCCATCACAAATTACATATCTGGTGGAGGGTGAGGGAATAAAGAGCAAGGAAAAAATACCCACGTATATCTTGTTATGGATAATAGACTCATATTTGTGTTTAAAATGGCCTATAACATATATAAAACATGAGTCTGAACATAATCTATCTGAGACGGAGTAGCATTTTACTTTTCATGTGAAAAAACGGTTAGCATTTTAATACAAGGGAAAGAAATGCTCATTTATAAAGAGCATCTATACTTTCCTAAGATGTTCCTAGACACAAATCTCACCATAACTTTAAGACAGACATTCAATTAAAAAAAAAAATCATGGCTCTTAAATGTTTTGGAACCATAAATTATGTATTTAACCATTCATCTAGATTATGCTGAAGATCCATCTATAAAAGTGAGTGGCTGAAACAAACTGCTGGTAAAATGGAGGTTGAATGAGCTCTGCTGAACCTTCATTTTGCATGTATGATGTCTCTTTATTGCAGCCATTTATCATTTTTTACCTTTCAGACAGTATTATAGAGGATAATTACATGGTAGTTAGAATGTGTAGAAATTAATACATTTCTCCTTCCAAGAAAGGCTCTTTTGTGGTTTATATCTACTGTATACTGTAAAATCCTAGCTTCTATGTGACAAATTGGATACTATGAAGTGGTATACGCAATAAAAGTGATTAACACCATGAAAGTGGGCTGACTTCATTTTCAGACAGATGTAGAAACATTTCATATGTTAGATGTTAAATACTGTAGAATTCACATACTGAATAATCTGAATGCCTAAGAAGTTTTACTTTGTATTCTAAATTACAGTCATTAAAACTTTCTTGGAATAGTCTCCTTAATATTAACTGAGCATTCCTCATTACAAAATAACCAAGTTATTACTTCTGCCAACTTTCCCTTTCATTCATCTCATTTTGGCACTTCTGTGACAAAGCAAAGATATCTATGGTGCAGAAAAAATGCATACCAGAGTCTCTAAACCGAAGATACTATGTTCTACTGCACAACTAGCAATAGAGCAAAATAAAGAAGCTAACAGAATACTAGAAACGGAGACACATAATGATCTTCACTACTTTTATCCAAATTTAGATACTCCATACAGTCAGCATCCAGCCCTGAAATGACTTCAAATCTATACTGTTTTTGCATAGGAATTATACAAAGTAGCTCATAGTTTAGAATAATATAACAGAAACAATGCTATATAGCTCATGGGCAAATCATACCAAATTTAATTCTACTGAAGTCAGAGGATTAAGTTAGACTATGATACTAAAGTCAGAAGTAAAGTTTAGCTTATTTGAGAAAATGTAGGAGTCTTAAGTAAACTTGGTGAGTTCTGGGAGACATTAAGACAAGGTTGTACAAAAATGCTATAATCTAGCCCTATGCAACTACAGCATATTTAATACAAAATTTCCATATAAATTATATTACAAAAGCAGTCTGCATTGGAAAGTAGAATAATCCAGATACATTTTCAAGTTCCAGAAGAAAGAAACAGTGCACCTTAAATATGGTTTAGAATAGTTGAAATCAGGGTTGAATTACCCATCTACAAACAGTAAGGTATTAAATATAGGTTTAACAATATGTTTGTACAACTGGGAAAGAGGTACTGAGTGGCCCTATAAAACACAGAAAAAGTAAGTAATTGCCTCATGGTTTTTATATTAATATATTCCACCATTAGGAATTCTAGTGCAAGACAGTGGGCATTTTTACAGATGCCCAGCACTGCAATGATAAGTGATGAAATACATGTTAGCACTGAGAAAATGGTGGCAGTGTCAGAGGTGCTCACTGCTGCCATTTTCTGTGTACTGACACATATTTTGTTGCGTATACAAGTACACATGGCTCAGCAGTTTGCCTCAGCTTGCGCATGGAGCAGACTCAATTAATCGAGGCTGCTCTGAAGTGGCAGATCTCCAGTGCATTGCAAGATGCCCAGTATTTCACAGATCAATAGGTACTAAAGATACCACCCAAATGCCAAATTATTAAAATGCACATAAAACCACAGAGAAGTTCAGGCCCAACCTGAACAAGAGTGGCAACTTATAATTGGCAGCTATATTTGGCTTAAGGATCCTGAGTGAAGGCCTGCTTCCACTGAACTATAGCATTATTGGTAGGATTTTCCTGTATGGGGATCTTGGAATGCTGTGTTAGAGAGAAGCATATTTCCTGTACTTTAAAGTACTTCAGTATTCTTAGCCTTTCCTCAGAAGTCACTGGGGTCAAATGCCCTCTGAAATCTTGTGAAAGCTTTCCTGAATAAAGGTCTTATAATATCACAGAATCATAGATTCATAGAGAAGTAGGGCTGGAAGGGATCCCAGAGGTGATCTAGTCCACCGCTGGAAGGGATCCCAGAGGTGATCTAGTCCCACCCCTGCCTGACAAAGGATCATCCCTGTCCAAACCATCCTATACAAACCATAATCTAAATTCTACATAAATCTACCATCGACCCTGACACAACACAGGCTTAACACGCAAACCTGCCATAGATAAATAAGGGGAACCATAGCAGCAAACATCCTGAAATGTTATCAGTATATGATCAAGAGATTCCAGGTAGAGGGCCATGCACCTCTCACTACCCTCTCCCCACCCCTCCACTACAGAGGAAGGCAAAAATCCCCCCACAGTACCAAACTAAGGAGTAAAATTTATTCCTAACCCCAAATATGGTAATAGATCTGACCTTGAGTGGAGGTCAAGACCCTCTAGCCAGGAAGCTCCAACTTTGGTTCCAGCAAGAGCATTGGCACACCTCAGTCAAAGTCTCCACACTTGGCTATTAGGGCTGTGCAAAGCTTCAGTAGCCAGTTTGATTCAGAGGAGATTCAGCCCAATTCAGCACCTGACTCTCCAAACCCAAATAAAATTGGTAGACCCATTAAAAGGTTTGAATCAAACCCAAAGCCTCCAAATCAATTCAGAAAAGATTCGGAGATATTTGGAGATTTGGATCAGCTGGGGAGAAGCAGGCACAGCCAGGCAGCTGCAGGTTCTCCTGTGGCTCCTTTGTCTATACCTGCCTCTCCCTGGGTGGGGGGAGCTGTGGGAGAAGTCCCCAAGACTGCCCTGCCAACCTCCGCCTCCCAGCACTTAAAAAAAAAAGCCTCACACTCACCAGCTGTAGCAGGGGCTGGGGGGCCTCTGGGGTATCTTGGCAGAGCCCTCCTGTGCAGCCCTCACTCCCTGATCACCCCTCCACCCAGCCCCACCCTGCTCAGCAGTAAAAAAAAAAAGAAAGCCCCACACTCATCAGCTTCCTCAGCTGCTGTGGGGGCTCTGGGGCAACATGGGAGAGACCCCTTCACAGTCCTCGCTCCCCTCTCCCCAAAAGTCCTGCACTTCTTGGCTGTGGAAGCAGTGATTGGGACCTCTGGGCACTTGTGGCAGAGCCCTCCTGCACAGTGCAGGACAGTGGGGAGCAGCAGGGAATGCCCCCCCACCTGGCACTTGTGCAGCAGTTGTCGCATTGGGTGGATGCAGAGCAGCTCAGGAGGGCACTGTGCACTGTCTAGGAGGTGAAGTCATTGGAACTGTGTGGCCAGACTCTAGCTGACACATGAAGCCTCCCCAGCTCCAGGACAGTGCGCAGCACCCTGCTGAGCCACACTGCACCTGCACCACAGGGCACCTGCAATGCAGGTGACAGGTGGGGGGGGGCAATTTTTGCTCCCCCTCACTGCCCCTCACTGTGCAGGGGGCTCTTCCATGAGCCATTGCCACTGCCAGAGCTGGCGAGTGCGGGGATTTTTTTTTTTTAATCGCTGGAATGCTGGGGCCAGGTGGAGCAGCCATTGGGTGTAAGGCCAGGCAGAGGGGGTGATTAGGGAGCGGGGACTGTGTGGAGGGGTTCTGCCAGGAGACCCCAGAGTCCCCACAGCCCCTGCTATTGCCAGTGAGTCCCATACTTTTCTTTCTTTCTTTTTTTTTTTTAAAGTGTCGAGATTCTGGGGCTGGGCAGGGCAGCCATGGCATTCTCTGGGGGCTCCCCTTACCCAGGGAGAAGTAGGCACAGCCAGAGAAGCCATGGGGGAACCTGCAGCTGCCCAGATGTGCCTGCCTCTCCCCAGCTGCCCCAATTTCTGAATCAGTGCCAAATCGCTGATTCTGATTTGGCCTAATTGAATGGGGACAGTGATTCAAATCACCAAATCAAATCATTGCGCTCCAAATCGGCTGGATCCAAGTCCAAATCCAAATTGAATATTTCCCTATTTGCACAGGCCTATTGGCTACAACCAGCAATCAGCACTTCTGGGGAAACTTTAAAAACACCCTGGCACATGCAGCAGAAAAAGGCACTGTGGGAAGGGGAGGGAGGCAGACACAGGATGATGGAGGCAACCAGCAAACCCAAAGCATGGGAAATCCCGTAGTAGAAAATAGCTATGCCTAGATCACCCCTGAAGAGTGGCTGTCCAACTTCTTCTTGAACACCTCCAGCAATGGAGAGTTCACAGCTTCCCTAAGCAACTTATTCCACTACCTCACTAGTCTAACAGTGAAGAAATTTTTCTGGGTATCCAATCGAAGCTTACTTTGTTGCAAATTCAAGCCATTGTCCACATCCTCCTCTCTGCAGCACAAGAGAAAAGGTGCTTTCTCTCTTTTTTTATGTCATCCTTTCAGATATTTGAAGACTGATATCATGTCCCTTCTTAGGCACTTTTTCTGCAAGATAAGCGTGCCTACCTCCTTCAGCCTCTCCTCATATGACTTGTATTCCAAGTCCTTTATCATCTTTGTTACCTACCTCTGGACCCTCTCTAAATTTTCCATGTCCTTTTTAAAATATGGAGTCCAGAACTGCATGCAGTACTCCAGATGAGGCCTAACCAATGCTGAGTAAAGAGGTACTATCAGCTCCTGTGTCTTGCACCTAATGCTTCTGTTGATGCATCCCAAAACCACATTTACCTTTTGGGTAGCCAGATCACACTGCAGACTTATATTGAGTATGTGATCTACTGAGACTCCCAATTTCTTTTCCAGAGTGCTGCCATCCAGCCAGGTGCCAAACATTTTATATGGGGTTTTTTGCTTATTCCTCCTGGGGGGTAGTACCTTGCATTTGTCCACGTTGAACTTCATCCTGTAATCTCTAGCTTAACTTTCCAATCCGTCAAGATCCTTCTGAATTGTGCTCATATTCTCCAATGTATTTGCAGTTTTTTCCCAGTTTTGTATCATATATAAACTTACTCAAGAAGCTTTCTAGGCCAGGATCCAAACCCATAAACACATTGAAGAGCACTGGGCCCAGGACAGAACCCTGTGGGACTTCACTCAAAACTTCCTGCCATTCTGAAATGGACCTATTAATAATTACCTTTTGCCTGTAGCTATTGAGTCAGCTATTTACCCATCATATAGTAGTTTTATCTATTCCACATTTCTCCAATTTGTTTATGCAGGTAATGCAGGACCTTGTCAAAAGCCATCTTGAAGTCCATATACTGTATATCCACAGCATTCTCTTCAGCCACCCAATAAGTTACTTTCTGAAGAAGGAGATCAAGTTTGTGTTTTTCATAAATCCATGCTAACTGCTTGTGATCGGCCTTTTTTTCTCCAGATGCTTGCAAATAGCCTTCCTTAGGATATGGTCCAGTAACTTCCCAGTTATTGAGGTGAAGCTAACTGGTGTGTAGCTCCCCAGCTCCTTCCCCTTGTCTTTTTTTTTTGAAGAGGGGCACTACGATGGCCCTTTTCTAGTCCTCTGTTACTTGTCCAAGATCTTCTCTGCCAGTTTCTTCCATACCCCAAGATGAAGTTCATCCACCCTTGATGACAAGGATGAAAGATAGATGATCCTCTAGTTTTATCTTCCAATTTCTGGAAGAGAAAGATGTCCTCCACACAGGTTAGGAACTGGCTTGACATTTTATGTTTGGCTTTTCCAGCAGGTGTCCGGAATATTGAAGTCTCCCATAGCTTTTGGACATATTTGTTACCTGCTTGAAGGAGGCACTCATCTACCTCCTCTTTCTGATTTGGTAAGCTATGAATCTCTACCAGTATATCAGTGCTGCACCTTTCACCTTGATATAAATGCATTAGGCTTCACTGTCTTTTTCCTCCTGAATAAGCAAACAGGTGTATGTGTTTTTGACATCCAAGGCAATACCACTACCTTTCCTGCAAACCCCATCCTTCTGAAACAGAGTGTAACCATCAATTTTGACATCCCAGTCATAAAAATTGTCCCATCAGGTCTCTGTGTTATGAAGCAGATCATTATTCCTTTTACAGGGTGCAACTTCCAGCTCATCTTGCTTATTCCCCATAATTCTCACATGTGTATACATGCACTGGATACATTTGCATTTTGACCTACTCACTCCCCTTTTGCACCATTTGTTGCAGTCCTGCAGCTCTCTGGCCCTTTTCCAGAGTTGAACTGCTTCTTTGAGTCCTTTCTCCTCTGGACTGCGTGCTCTGTTATGGGAGGGTTGCCCTATGAGAAAATAGGATGAAGGAAATTTTCTTTCAGTAAAATAGAAATTGTTTTGAAAAACTGTAAGTCTCTGCTTATGAATAAGAGCAGAGACTTAAAACCTTTAAAATTCTATAGAAACTTTTGAAGTGTTCCCATCACTAGGAATCAATACCAGTTAGCAAAATCAGTAAACAGGGTGGAGGGGCAAGTTGTGAAAATGCCTAGCAATTTAGAAGACATATCTATAAACTGAACCCAATAAACTAGGCTGTGACTTAAAGTCTTGGAAAACAATGAAAATCAATAGTGTAACATTGTGCAAATGTGAACAAAATAACAATAAAAGAAAAATCAAGCAAGGCAGTACCAAGAGCAGCAGCTGATACCTAGAATTGTGAGAATGAACACAGCACAGATCCCAAATAAGCCCTGCTTTTTTTTTTTCTCTTAATGGGCCAAATTTCACTCTTATTGGGCCAAATCCTGCCATCTTCATTAAGGGTCTGACCCTGAAAATCTAGCAGATGCAAATGGCCCTACACCTTATCAAACAAAACTCCCACTGTTGTGAAAGTGTTCAGTGAATAATAGGGATTGCCTAATTTTATTGTAACATTGATGTAAAATAAATAGACTTCAAATATGAAGCTAATGATGTGTTTATTTAGTAATTCCAAAAATACTTTTACCTAATAAAGGAGTATTCTGGTTTCTAAGATCTATTTTGATACTGTATATTGACACACAAAATACTTTTTATGTGCAGTTTGCTAACAGTGTTCAAAAAGTTAATTTCAGT
The DNA here is from genome assembly GCF_000455745.1 of Alligator sinensis. Taxonomy (NCBI): domain Eukaryota; kingdom Metazoa; phylum Chordata; order Crocodylia; family Alligatoridae; genus Alligator; species Alligator sinensis. The sequence continues at coordinate 506,251 of NW_005842020.1, read as the reverse complement.
TTTCTTCCTGTACTGCTGGAAATAGTAGTTATTACCATGTTGTTCAACTTAATAAAATATCTTAAGTTCAATTTGTGTTTTGTGATTTGTAGATCTTCCTCTCAATTTCTTATAACAAAGGATATTTTATGTTGCATTATTTCTTTACATTACATTATTTAACTCTTTCTTAGAGTCCTTAAAAATCTGTATGCAAATTTAAACAGTTAATGCATGTGCAGAGTGAGATTGCCCACATAAAAATTCTATAGCGGGTTAATCCATTCTCTGAGCTCTTCAGTATTCTCTCTTTGAAGAACACGCTTGAAACTAGCTAATTAGGGCCACTTATTTGGTCCCTTGTGATGTATTCTACATTCACTGGAAAATGCACTGAAAAGAAGGGCAAAGGCAAAGAGTAGTTAATTTGGTCACTATGGCATTCATTGAGGCATCTTCTTCAGCTCAATTATGCATATATCCAATAGTTGGTGCTGCTTCATCAGATGACTCATCCCATACTGCCATTGCTAAATGTCACAAGGTAAATAGAAACAGTAGCCAAAAGTAGAGACAAGTAATCCTTCACTACGTCATAGGTAAACAGCATTTATATTTGATACTGGTATTAAATGGCATTTTTTCATACTGCATTAACATGTATCCCACTTTTTAGTCAGGTTTAATACAGATTATACCTGTGGTCTATACAGGTATGCATTACACAAGAGACAGAAAAAGTGGTCTGCATAGCCCTGTTGGGAAAATGGATTTAAAAAACGTTAAACCTCTGAGATAGATGCTATTTTGCAATCTCCCTCTTCTATATAGGATTGCTGATAATTTTTCATATTGTACATGACCTTTATTTCAGTTTATAACTCTAAAGTGTACATCTATCCAAAGTTATTCAAAATATCAGAAGTTTGAGAAGGCTTACCTATATCAAACTTCAGATTTGATTCAACTCATTAAAGATAATGGAGATATTCCTATAGATTTTTAAACTATTTGAGCAGAGCCCTTTTTGAGGTTCAGTCAACATTGGTAACTTTAACTATTTTGTTAGTCAAGTAAGTAGTTTCTTAAAAAAACATTAGAGCACTTGGGAAAAAGGAGTAACTCATGCATCAAAGAATGCCACAAAATTGATTCTCCCCACCCAAGTCTTCTGATCTGCTTGTTTCTCAAGACTGATGACTAACCAGATTTTTTTTTTCTTAAAACAAAGAAGAGATGTAGAGAGGTTTCTGCAGCAACAGAAAGCAGATGTTGATTCTGATGTTTTGCTTTTGTTTTTGTTTTTAACTTCCTTTTATTGTACCTTTATAAATAAAGGCAGGACAAGGATCATTTTTCAAGAAAAGTGCTTTATTTTTCTCTTGTTTTCCAAACTTGTTTTTTTTTCTTTTTTTTTCTTTTTAATCTTGACATAACTATAAACATACAAGATGATTCAACTAACCAGGCTTTCATAAGACAAGTTATCTCAATTGCCAAAAGGTCCTTATTTGACACTTATTTGTCCTCTCTTCCATTTTAGGAGCATGAGGAATTATATGGACAACAACAGTTTTACCTAAAATCCAGTTTTATGAACTGTGTTTGTGTTTTGTTCAGTTTTCACTTTCCTCTTAGGGTGCACACAAGCATTACATTTCTATTAGTGGAATTGCAGTTCCTCTGAGAGATACCATAAAGCCCCTTCTATGCATTACATTTGTGCAATGATTAACGTGTTACCTGTGGCATGAATAGGAAGGGTGCTAAACATGCTCCCAATTTAAGGCCTCATTAAATGAGAAATGAGCCATAAAAATGTTCCACATATAATGTAGAACATTTATATGGCTTATGTATATGGTGCCTTATATTTAATGTTTGTCTGAGGCCAACAGCAGCTGATTGTCGGCCCAGATAGAGGCTGGGGGTGAGGAAAACTGAAAGAGTTCAAATTCCCTGTTGGGGAGTTTAAACCCCACACTGAACAGCTCTGGCTGGACAGCCAGGCATTAGGGGGCAGAGACTTCCACACAGGAGGAAAGCAGAGACTTCCCTCACTGGACACTTTAAACCTCACACTAAGGAGCTCTGGCTAGATGAGTCCTGAAACCAAACTGAGGTTGGTTGGGCAATCACTGGTTTGATCCAGGGCATGAATGGCTGGTGCCTCCCGTGACTAGGGGGCACAATTTTTGAGTGGCAGAGGCGACGGCATCGATGGGAGAGTGGTGAGCAGCGACCACCTGCAGAAGCTGGAGGTGGCGATGGCAGTT
>NW_005842020.1:489223-503948 GCF_000455745.1 Alligator sinensis | reverse complement strand
CGGCATCAGTGGTGGCGAGCAGCAACCGCCTGCAGAAGTGGACGGCGGTGAGCATTGACCACCCACAGAAGCCAGCGGTGGCGGTGAGCAGCAACCACCTTCAGAAGCCGGCAGCGGCCAATCGCAACGGGGGCACAGGGTCCCCAGGAATCTCATATTCTGCTTACAAAGCCTGTGGAGAAACCCTCAGTAGCACTGGGGCCAAAAGGGAGCATTACTGTTAATTTCTGCAGATTTCTCTATGAATTGTCTAGTTTTGGTGACTGAAGAAACTGTCTGACAGCTCTTCTGAAGACTTTCCAGTGGCTTCTCTATAAGCAGATTCTACCATCAAATTTGTCTATGTCTAGTCAGCATTGGAATTGTGTAGTTCTTAAAAGATTAAGGAGTGAAGCTTATAGAGAAATAAAGCTTGTTTATTAAAAGAGCAGTACCCTGCCTCCATGGAGGCACCAAATGTCTGGACCCAATCTGGGCTTTGTGTTTTATCTCAGTGGCCTAAAGTAGGGATGGAAGGTCTGGGCTGGCTCCGCTCCTTCAAAAATTCCTGCCTAGGCATGTTCATTGAAGGTCGGGGTGACCTCTCATGCATAAACTATGATCTGGAAGGATCAATGGCTGCCATGATAAGACATCCTGCCTCCGGTTCTGCTGTTCCCTCCTGTGATTCCACTCGCAAAGGTACATGTCTGCTAGCTTAGTTCATGTGGTAGCATGGACTGCTGCTGCTGCTGCTGCTATAGCACAGACTCCAAAACATTATGGGAAAGCTCAAATATTTCATCAAGGAGATAATGCAGGTAGGCAAATACCTTTGGTTTTTGTTAGGCCTATTGTCTGGGAATACCCCTGCTGTGTACTGTAAACAAAAGCTAGTTTCAGCCATTACACTAAAGAGAGGGAGATCAGACCCCTAGCCTAACTGGTTAAACTGAGCAGTTGTTTTTTTTTTTAATTAATTGATTAAGAGCGAAGCTGGAGGCAGGGCAAGCCCTGACTGGAAAAGCTTGGGTGATGTAACACCAAATATATAGAAGACACTTAACTAGAACAGGGTTCTCTTTTTCTTCTGGGGCTGAGGAGAGCTACAAAGCTGAAATGGGATCTGGAAAAACTGTTCCCCACAGGGGTTGCCCCTCTCCCCCCTTCACTGGAGAAGAGAGCTGAAGCTATATGAAAGGAAAGACAGGTACTGGGAGAGAAAGTCTATCTCAGGGCTTGAGACCCCCGATTCTCTCCCTTTTCTTTTCCCTTCTGTTTTCTGGGTTTGAGTGGGGTAATACTGTGAAGGTATTAGTCCCTAGAGCACACTGACCAGGGTGTGAGCCTGGCAGTTTTCCTGGCAGCCTTTGGGCCAGGTCTGAAAGCCTGGGATGTTTTAATTGCTGTTGCAACCTAGCTGTGTGGTCAAACCCCAACTGTATGTGTTGCTAGCAGTTTTGGCTAGAATTAAAGGCCTGGCAGATTTGAACCAGGTTTAAGGCCTTAGTGGGATAATACTATGGGGATATTAATCCCTATAGCAAACTGACCAGGAATGGAATCCTATCAGTTATTGGCTGGTATAAGCTTGGCGCTCTTTTGTTGTATGTTCAGGCTCTGGTGCAGGATAGGTCTGGGCCCCCCTTTTGTTGTTTTACAGCTGTTGTATCTTAGCATAGCTGTATAGCCCCACTGTATGCTTGCTGCACATTTGCGCCTGGCTTGGGGCCTGGCACGTGTTGTTGCTTTTGTAGCTCTTTATGTCCCAACAAAGCAGTGTGGCTGGCCACTAGTTGCAGTTCAGGCTGTTTTGCTATTTGGCTGGCCTTACTTTTAGTTCTTTTTCAGGTTTCTTCCCCAGCAGAGCTGGGATTGGGACTAGGAATTTTGGGATGTGGTATGAGGATAAAAGCCACAATTAACCCATTGTTACCAGATTTGCCTGTCACTTTGGGGTGTGCTCATTTATTAGGAGTATATTTCTAGGGTCTCTGTAATTCTGTCAATGTGCTGCTTGTGTTACTTGTGTTTCTATATGGAGCTGTATTTCTCCCTTCCTTAAGTCCTCACCCCCATGTGGAGCTATCTTGCAGGACTCAGTGTCAATGGGGCTGGGCTCCTCTAACCACTGAATCAGTCCAACACATATGAACATACACGCACAGATTAATGGGGCATGCCTGAGCCAGGCCAGGTTATTTAGCATCGACAGCCTAACACCCTCATATGCCTTGAACTCAGTTTATCAGGGCAGCAATAAAATGCAGTCAGACACAAGCATGTAGGTTAACAGAACGCATCTGAGTCAGGACGCACTATTCAGGATTGACAGGCGACACCTTCATGTGCCTTGAACTCAGTTCATCCCTTATTTTAGCAGGACAATAATATATGCAGTTAGACACACGCACCAGAGTATGTCTAAGCAGGCTGGATCCGATCAGCACTTTCAGCTGATACCCTCATGTGCCTCAAAACTCATCGTGTCCCCAATCTTTTGTCACAATGGTCCTAGTAGTAACTCCCTTGAGCAGACCCCACCGTTGTTTTGGGCATTACAGAGATCTTTAGTTTCTTAGCTAAAAGAAGTGTTTCTGCAGAGCAAGTGGGAGGTAAAGGGGAAGGAAGAGTAAGTTAGGTTCAGAGAGAGAGTATAGCAACCAACTTGACCATAAAAGTTATTTATTGTCAGGTATATGAACTTATAATGATATCCGTAGTAATAGCCATACAAGAGAGACAAATAAAACAGTTACAATATTACATAGTTTCGATTAGATATTTGGGGAAGCCTAGCTCAAATTTGATTAGCAAAAGTCAGATTTAGAAAGCTGTGCCTGGAGTAAGAAATCAAAAGTCAGGTTCCTGAAGTCAGAGAGAGAGAGACAGAGAGAGAGAGAGAGAGAGAGAGAGAGAGAGAGTTGGGATCTCATCACACAGCAAAGCTTGAACCAGTCAGGGTTCCTAGGTGTTTGTTGGAGCTTGCAGACAGGCAGAGCTCTGAGCACAATCAATGGAGGGATTCCAGGCAGAAAAGGAGTGGAACTGGTGCAGCTTTTGGATCCAAGCACCAGGACAGAAACTTGAGCTTGGGTAGGGGTTTTTGTAGAGAACTAACAATGGCTCAAGGGAGAACACTAGGTTTGTTTATGGGTAAATGATGGCTCATATGCTGGATAATAGGAACTGATCACTTCTGGCTACGGGTGGCATTACTCTGAGAGAGCTCACAATACAGACAGAAAGATTCAGTGTTTTGAGTACCAATAAAGGAGGCATTATTAGAATTGGTCTGATAAATGCCGGAGCTGGGTGTGTGCAGACATGGGTTGATTAGCATTTGGAGCAGAGATCCCTCATCATGTAGTGCTCCCCTGCTCCTCTGGTCCCAGAATTCTGTGCAGTCCTTGCCTTGGAATCTCTGTTCTCCATTCTGAATGCTAATGAAGGTGCATCTCCTATGTCAATGATTGTCATCTGGTTTCCATCTCTGATGTCAGGGGAGTTGCTTCACTCCTATCAACCTTGTCTGGAGGGATCTAGGTGTGTCTCCTACTGCATCTTCATTGTCTTTTGTAAGTCCTTCCTCTAATCAGTTCTTGTTCAGAGGGGTGGGAGGTGAGACCTTTGAGAGTCAGACAGGCTGTGGCCTGTGCCAGGGTTCCCCAAGAACACATAGTTGACAGGTAACATCATCATAGACACCATCTGGAAGTGGAGATCAGTGCCCTACAGCTTTGAAAGAAGTGACGAGGGGCCCTTTGTAATGCAGAAAGACCTACACTCTCTAGCCATTCCCCACAATGCAGTGAACCCCAAGATGCAGCTTACAGAACTCTCCAGTAAGGGCCCTCCTCTCCAGCCCACAGCTGAAGGGCAAGTATAGAAGCGCAGGCCCCCAAAACTACCCTTTGGGGAACCCCTAAGTCTCAGACCTCCTAGGCATGGGTGAAGCCTCCCAAAAAGGGTGCTACTTATAGACTATGACTTGTAGTTGTTAGTGTTTTAAATTGTTTTGGGTGTTTTCCTTTATTTTCCTTCTTCTTATTTTCTATCTTTGTGTTTACACTGCTTGCAAGGAGGGGGCTTTGTTTATGTGAGACACCCTAGCTAAATTCTGTAATCCCAGATTTCTGGGTGGGGGCTTCAGCCACAGTGAAAACTTATTAGGTACTCTAAAATTTGAACCTGGCCCTTGTTGCTGCTGACTGGTGCCAGCAGAATGGTTATATTTGTATGAGGAAAAACTATGTATTTTCATTCTAGATAACCTTTAGATATGATTACAAAAAAAAAAAATGAAGGGGAGGAGAAGGAAGAGAGAGAGAAAATAACAGATGGAGACAGCCGAGAGACAACACTTTAATACTCAGTATCTGAAAATAAACTATAAAATGGCAGCTGCATGGACAACAAGGAAGAAGACTCCTTTTCAGTTAATGGTAGAGCACACAGGCAAGAACCTACATTTTCTATCAAATGCAAAAGTGCCCACACCACAGTTACACATAATGTATCAAACAATTAAAATAGTAACATTTTTACTTGAACTTATTCAGAAAAAGGCACAAGACACTAAATTTGACTTTAAAAGCCATGATTTTTATTAGTTAATAATGGTTAAACAGAAGGGTTCAGTATTTCCCACAAAATAATCTGAGCCAGTAGGACTCTATTTTAAAAGCTCATAGATGAGGACAATTTAAAGGTGGAGACCACACTGAAAAATCCTCCCATATATCTGTCTCCTATCTAGCCAACTAATTCCCTATCTACAAACATTCCTATCTACAATGGTCTTGGATGGTAGGGAGCAATGTAATAACAAAAGAATATTAAGATCCAATTCTATACTTGATTTTAAGATTAACAATTTATAATCAATTGGACAATGCTCATAATTAAACAAGCAAGGTTGAGTAACAATGTAATACATCTTTTATGTCTAGCATATCATAAAACCCCTGGTGTCTAAGTACAGACCAGTCAAAAAGCCTGAGGTAGAATTAATTCAATCTAGGTAGCTTCCTCTAAGCTGCATAGGTTGAACTGATAACCAACTGAACTGACATTCATTTTTCAATTGGAAAGGCAAGGAGAGACCTGCACTAACCCAGGCCAGTAGGTGGGGGAAACTAGAGCACATCTCCCAACCTGCTGCCCATTGTCAGCCCAGCCAAGTGTCCCTGACTGGCTCCCCAGTACATGCTCCCAACCCCTGCTGTCCCCCCACAGGGGATTTCTCCCAACCCAGGCAGACCCTCTCCCCCTTCCCAGCTGCTGATTGCTTCAGCCACTGCCACAGGAGGGAAGGAGAAGGAGTCCTCCAGGCCAGGTGCCTGCACATGCAGCCCAGCATTGGTGCACCAGGGGCCCCACACCTTGGGAGGCTTCCTCCCACTCCAACCCAGGTTCCCTCAGCCTAGGGCAGCCCCAGAGAGCTGAGGGGAATTCTTCCCCTCCAGGGCCCCAGGCTTGCTTGCCTTAGCTGCTGCAAGTCTCAGGGATAGCTTGGAAAGTCTTCAGGAAGCAGAGATAAATTTTTCCGCTCCACTACAAAAATCTTTGCCTCAGATTCCCAACAGCTCAGGCAAAACCAGCTGCAAAGAAGCAGGGGAAGGCTGTCCTGGGCTATCCCCAAGACTTGCAACAGCTCAGACAAGCAGCCCTGGGGTTTGGGAGGAAAAGGATTCTCTCCAGCTCTCTGAGGCTGCCCTGGCCTGGGGGACCCTGGGCTGAGGTAGGGGGAAGCCCCCTCAAGGGAGGGGCTCCCCAGTGCCCCCCATATTGGGTTGCATGGGTAGGCATCCAGCCAGCAGGACTGCTTCCCCCCACATGCAGTGTAGACCCTGGCTAGGGGCATCTGGGGGTCTGTTCCCCTTCCCCCCATCCCTATGGACTGACAGATACAGGCAGGAAAGAATAATAGGGGTGAGGCAGTCCCTGCTCCATTAGACTGCCCCACCCAGGGCTGCAAAGCATCTTGGGATGTTGGGGGACTGTGAATTAACTTGAACCAGAAAGGGATCTGAGACAGAAATTCCATAATCCAGGTTGACCTAAATCAGTTAGTCTGAAACTACACGCAACCAGGTTTCTCTTCAAAGGGTGTTGGCCATTTTGGAAGCAATTTATGTGCAAAGGACTTCTGTTCTGTTACAGGTTTAAATAAGTTTCCAATCACTTAAACTGGCTTATGCATAACTTTTGTCCCTAGCCTCCAACTCCATTTATAGCAAATTGACAAAGTAGACTGTAGACTACAAAAGTTCATGCTTCTATGAACAAGCTGATATAAGGTGCCACCTTGCCTTGCCTTGTGCCCAACTTCAGACTAGCCTGGCTAATTACCACTCTCTAAAAATATTAACGTTACCAATGGGCTGTTAATGGAATGGAATACATTAAAACTAAAAATTATTCACTGAAGAAGAAAATCACTAATAATTTCATATAATGAATATAAATGTAGCAAATGTCACTGTTTGGGGGTGAAAAGATATCATTCATCAAATATGTTATAAATTATTAATTATTTACCCGGCTTCATTTAAAATACCATATTTAAACCAGCTGATGGAAATTTCAGTTCACAGGCTATGTGAGAAGTATAATAAAGGGACTTTCTGCTTGTTACTAGGCAAAAGTGAATATAAAATCTACACCACAAATCACAGGGAACAGAACAATGAGTAGGTTTAGCTCCATTGCTGCCACTACTTGGCTACTTACTGCAAGAAAGCACTTTTTTCCTCCTTCATTCTACTTTTCAAAAGCAAAGTGCATATTTTACTCTAGGGTATATGTGAGAAACTATATGCCTCAGAAGAAAATTTTTCCTTGGCTTTCATCCTCAATTTTTCTTGCATGGAAAGTATGGTATATGATCACATACCAGTAGTACATCATATAACAAAGACGTTTTCACCTGTACAGCAAGGAAGGTAGGAGGTTGAGTGTTGCAGTAGATTAATGCAGTAGCTTTTCACCTGTGGAAATATACACTCAAGTCATGTTCTAAAGGTCAATAAGAAAATTAGTTTTTTGATCTCGCAGTGTATGGTTAGGAAAGGTGTATGATTGGAATAGCAAGAGGCTGACAGACGAAGGTTGAGGTGCATTGGCAGAGATGTGTGTAGAACCTTACTCCTTAATATATTTAATTTAGGACTTCCTTTGTGTATAAATGAAAGCATGTACATACATCTTTAATATTTCAGTGATTAACACAGTGTGTTTGACAGCACTATCCATCCCTTGTTTTTGCAAACATAGACATTTAAAGGCATATGTTAATTTATTGTAAAATGACCCCGCCTTTCTCTGGTCCCCATGATGCAAAATTTGTCCTGATCTGCATACCATGTAATCATTTCAACATCATAGTGTTGCACTGGGAATGAATTAGGGCATAATCTGTAGTTCTCTCTAGAGAATTCCAGATATATTTCCTTGTAAATTTGTGGCTGAAATGTTTTAAAATATAGTATGGATATATTGTTTGAATATTCTGCATTTTATGCACTATTTATAATTAAAATGATTCATAAGCATCTCAGTGCAAAATCTGAAGATGATCTCTAATATGAGCAAAGCAGTTTTTGTTAAAAAGTGTCTAAGGGATACATAAAATGTATACATTAAAAAAAATTAAAAGAAAAGATAAAGATACCAGTACTATCTATTCTAGTTCTTCATTTGTGTTTTTTTAAGGACCTGTATGGACATGTGCGCCAGACTAACAGATCACCTTCCCAAGTACTTTGATATAAAAAAGCAATATTACCAACTCTTTCTTCTTACTGAGCTTCTAAGATAAATAACTTAGTAGGCTACTAAGTTTTTTTTTTATTTGTTTGTGTGGGTGTATGAGCAGATGTGCTCTTTGTGCGAGAGAGAAAATTACTGAGTTAACCTTAAGGCAAAGAAATGAGTTTTGCATTAAGTTTAGAAGGTGGTCACTTTTTTTTTTTTTAAATCTCCATGACTAAATTCAATGATCCAGGGAGCTGCCAGGCAGCTGTGGTGACAAGGAAGGTGGGTGTACGTGGGCTTGGCAGCTCTCTACATGCCTGAATCAAGCCTGTATTGCCCTGGCCAGGCTCCACAGCTGGGTGGCAGGCCCCACAGCTGGGCAGCCATGAGGGTCAGTTGGTGCCTGATCCAGACTGGCAGGAGCAACACAGTTGCAATCTGAGCCAACAGTGGTGAGATGGGTTTAATCTAGGCTGGTGAGGGCCCAAGCCTACAGCCTATACTGCTGCTAGAGAGTCAGCAAGCTGGTTATCATGGAGCAGATGTGGCAGTTTCTAGCCAGGCTACTGCTTGACAACCCTCTAGTGGCAAGTCTGAGTGGTGCCCATTAGAGAAAGCGTATTAACTAGGGCTTTGCAAAACAGCACCATTCCAATTCGACTTCTGTTTTGATGATTTGACAGAACAGTATTTCATTTCAAGTTTCGTTTAATTTCAAAAGCACTGTTCTGTTTTATTTTGTCAAAAAAGTTTTGCTGTTTCAATGCTGTTTCGATGTTTAGCTCATAGGCTATTATGGGGAAACATAAAATGCAGCAGCCAGGCAGATCGTGGGCTTGCCCGCACCCCCAGGAAGGCTGCTAGGGCTATGCCAGAGTCCTCCCGGGGATGCGAGCCCCCATAGTTTCATAGTTGGTAGGGTCGGAAGGGACCTTGACAGATCATCAAGTCTGACCCCCTGCCATGGTAGGAAAGAGCACTGGGGTCAAATGACCCCAGCAAGGTGTTCATCTAGCCTCCTCTTAAAGTCCCCCACGGTAGGAGCCAGCACCACTTCTCTTGAAAATTGGTTCCAGATCCTAGCCACCCTAACTGTGAAGTAGCACCTCCTGATGTCTAGACTGAATCTACCTTCTGCCAGCTTGTGACCATTATTTCTAGTCGCTCCTTGTAGTGCTCAGGGGAACGGGAACTCCCCCAGTGCCTGCTGTTCCCCTCTGACTAGTTTGTAACAGGCCACTAGATCCCCTCTCAGCCTTCTCTTGTGGAGGCTGAACATGTTCAGGTCCCTTAGCCTCTCCTCGTAGGGCCTGCCCTGCTGCACCCTGATCACTCGGGGGACCCTCCTCTGAACCCTCTCAATGCTGTCCACATCCCTCCTGAACTGCGGCGCCCAGAACTGGATGCAGTACTCCAACTGCAGCCTAACCAGTGCCGCTTAGAGGGGAGGATCACCTCCTTGGACCTGCTCGAGATGCATCTGTGGATGCATGACAAGGTACAGTTTGCCTTCCTGACCTTATACCCACACTGTCGGCCCATGTTCGTTTTGGCATCAATAATGATTCCAAGATCCTTTTCTGCCTCTGCACTGACAAGAAGGGAGTTCCCCAGCCTGTAGGTATGCTGCTGGTTCTTCCTCCCCAGTTGCATCACCTTGCACTTGTCAGTGTTGAAACCCATCCTGTTCTCATCTGCCCACCCCTGTAACCTGTCTAGGTCCAATTGCAGCCTATTCCTCCCTTCTAGCGTGCCCACATCCCCCCACATATTAGTGCCATACCCCCAATCTGCCTGCTAGATGACAGAAGCCAGGTGCAGCCATCCCAGGGGTGCCGGCAGGCCCCCAATCTGCCTGCTGGCTCTCAGGAGCTGGGTGCTGCTTCTTGGGGCCAGTGGCAGCCAGGGCCGTCCTGGGGGTGGGTGTGAATCAGGGTGACCACACTTTGGTGGGTCCTGCAGAGCTGGGTGGCATGGCCATCTTGACTCTGCACCGCCACCACTGCCAGCTTCATGTCTAGCCACTTGGTACCCCTTGCCCCTGCCTCCCCACTGCCGCCTTTGCATCCAGAGTGCACAGGATTGGGGTGGGGGCAGGACCCCGCACCCTCCTCGGGTAAATCTACTCCCCATCAGTATTAATGTGTACTACGGGCAAATGATTCAGGATCAGAAAGCCACAACCAATGGATCTGAAAACCACAACCAAGATCTGATTCAGGATCACAAATCCACAGCCAATACCTTAACAGCCATTCCCATTCAACAGCTCTGAAAAAAGCAGTGGAGAACATGGGTCTGAATTTCTCATGAGCACTAAGGAAAAATTCATAACAATTTTGACAATGCTGTTTCTGAGTGAACCTGGGCCAATTCACATCCCCACCTTTAGTTTCCAAAATGATAATGAATAGCATTGAATCCATTCAAAGTGCCACTCTTGGTCTTTGTTTACTATAGCTTTGTCTCAGAGAATAATTCACCATTATCATAATTGTCTCTACATTGGCTAGGTTAATTCTGGACTTTGCAAAGCAATTTTGCAAATACAGTGCCTGCTGTGACCTTATCCACCATACAGACTCAAATAAAGTAATTTAAAGAGGTAATTTCTCCATTTTGTTTTTTCATCATCTTCCCCAAAAAATAATCATAATCTGATTGTTGCTTTCAAAAGAATCATGAAATATGCAATGACATCTGATGTGAATGAACAAAGTGTCGGACAGGAATAAAATGATAATCACTTTAAAAAAGGAAGAACAATATGTCTAAATTAAAATGCTGGTCAACAGAACACAGAGTTGACATTTACAAAGGTTATGTTTGACTGTAATAAAAAAATGGCAGTTCTTTGTGTACACAGTTGTCAATTAGCATTTCATATATGCCTCTTGGATAAATTTATTTTTGTCTAATGACTCCTTATTCCAGATGCAACGATCTATTATTAATGGTTGGTAAGTGGTTCTGACTGAAGTAAATAACTAAGAATAATAGCTGTCTCTTTATAATAACAGTTGCTTTAGTTGAGAATGCCATTAAAATCAAAAAAATAATATTTAAAAGCAATTGTTTGAAAACACAGCAGTACATATACATATACATATATGTGTGTATATGTGTGCGTGTGTGTATGCAAGAAATTAAAAGTTAAGTTAATCTTATTTACTTTACATTCCAGCAAAACAAACATAATTTCTTTTAAGGTAAAAGGTTTATGCAATTATATCTGTTATTTACCCAATATCTTTCTCCCATATGTAACAATACTGCTACTGTAGATATGATTAATTTGAATGATAGCTTTAGGAATAGAAAATAAATCTGTTTTCTGGTTTTTTTGCAAATTATTTATTGCTAAGCAAGCTTGTTGCTCCCCAGATGTCTGAACTTTGTGCATGATTCATCTAATATAAAAGTTTTAGTTTCTTCTTGCCTTGAAACAGGATTTAAAAAAATTCTCAGATTTAAAAAAAAAAAAAAAAAAGGAAGGGGATATACAAAGGGATAGATGGTTTCAATTTGCGAATGGCATGGAAAGCAGTACGACAGCCAGAGAAACTTGACAGCTGAAACATCCTTTAAGCATTGTGTGTTTGAGTCTTTTTGGATGATGCATAATCCCAAATTCTGCGCACACTGCACCTCAGCACAGGATGACCCAGTGCTCAGTGCTCATGGGAGTTGGAGCCCTTACACTGATTTCACAAAACAAGGTGCTAAACAAGGTATTAAACAGATCCCCTCTTCTCTTCCAAAAGAAGAATTTATGATTTCAGGGCCACAAATAAGGATTAAACACTAGCCTCCACTATCATATTTGAGATAAACACCTGTTAACTAAATTAAATTCCACTTGAATAAAAGTATATAAGCTGGACTTTTTTTTTTTTTTTTGCCAGGAACATGTATATGAAACAGCTAATGAGACAGTGGGTGCATCAACATGTGCTATTCAGGTGAAGCAATAAACTCTGATGCTTATTGGGCCAGAGTTTATCTGTTGGGCACTGAGTCTACACATGCACCCAGAACCGCAACATTTTGAACCAGGGCAGAGCAGCCCTTGGTGAAAGTAGACTGATCCCTCCTCAATATGCAGCCTAGTTCCCATTCTGAGACATCTAACTCAACCCATGTACTGTATAGTGAGGCTAGGCCAGGGGTGGGCAAAATGCAGCCTGTGGGCTGAATGAAGCCCACCAGGAAATTTTATCCAGCCCACAGGGCCCCTAAAAAATTTAGAAAATGAATATGTATCTGCCCCTAGATGCCGGTCATGCAGCCCTCAATGGCTTGCCAAAACTCAGTTAGCGACCCTCCATCTGAAATAATTGTCCGCCCCTGGGCACCTAGGAGCATGGATTCAAGTCTACAGGCCAGGCATCCCTTTAGGGCTAGAACTAGCTTCCACTGATATCTATGGGATTTTTTTTTTCCATTTATGAAATCAAATATATCCAATATCAGTGCCTTTTTTTCCCTATTGATTTTTAAATATTAACTTTGATGACTTTCCAGGAAGTTTGTGTGTATTAAAAGTTCCATTAACATTTTAGAGAGTTACAGTTTAAATCATAATCAAGTCTTCTTAATTATTTTGTTCTTTCTGAGTAAAGGTCTTGATATTCAGTGCATTGATAGACACAGTTTAATATACCCCCATAAACAGGAGGAAGTTAGAAGAACAATATTATACCCCCGCGTCCTCTTCTGAAATACCTCATCATTGTTTTTATGAAGTATTTATCTAAGCAAATGCATTTTGTTTTAATATGTTAAAAATGAGGCAGTTTATATGTAATGATTTAAGCCTCCAGGATCAGGTATATGTAATGAGCTATTTCATTGGCTCCTATTTACATTGGGAACACTAACAAACTGTTTTAATTTACTGCTAGATGAACTAACTGACAATTATAAATGTGATGACATACATAATAAAGGAATACACAGGGAGACAGCCACAATACACCAAACAGTATGCAGCCTACTAATATCTAGGCTTTAGTTCTGATATCAGTTAATAAGAGGCTGGATTCCAGGTTATAGACATGACATGGGTTATTTTACTGTCTTCATATGTTTCTTTCATCAGATGCATCAATAATTCAGGGTTGTTGGTTGTAGCAGCAGCGGTCTAATTACAGAGGCAGACAAGGTTCTTTAGGTAGATGTGATATATTTTATTAAACCAAATAATATTTGGAAAAAATGTTTTTTGCAAGCTTTGGGGCACAAAGTAGAACTCTCCCTATTGCCTGAAGAAGGGTGTTTGTGCCCAAAAGCTTGCAAAGAACATTTTTTTCCAACTATTTAGTCAGTCTAATAAAAGATATCACCTCTTCCCAAAGAACCTTGTATGTCAATAATTCACAGCTTATTAATGTTGCATCCATCCTTAGACATTCCAGTTAGGATAACCAACAACCAATCCAGCATGAATTTCAGCCACAAATTAGAGACAGCATAAAAACTGTTATCCAATGAATTTTCTAGATAAGGATCTCTCATTAGTTAATTTTCAAAGAAAAATTCTCTCAGGTGAATAACTTAGTTACCTAAAAAACGATAACGAAGCTCCTCAGCTGATATAAACAGATGAATGCTTATTCCAACACCAATTGGGAAATAACACATGCTGGTTCTATGAGGGATACTCACTGAAATGGACTGGAGACAGGTTTCAAACAAACATGAGGTTAGTACAGCCAGGGAGGGCATGACAGTGGGTAGACATTAGGGCTGTGCAAAATGTTAGCAGCCATTACATTTTGAAGGTGTTTTGGCAACCAAAACACTGAATCTGAAATGAAACAGAAGGCTCTGAAACATCTCCGAGACTAAATGAAACCATCCAAAACCTTTTGGAAATGTTTCAGAGCCAGGCTTGCAAGAAAACAGAAACTAAGAGGAGGGATGGTGAAGAGGGACAGAAGGACTGCTCTGATATTAATCAGTCTCCCTGTTAAGAGTGATTTAAACAGTCTCCCTGTTTAAATTTAATCTGTAGGTGGCCAGTGTCTGTGAGCTGTCCTTAAGGTCCCTTTCAATCTCAGTGCTCTGGGGGAGGGACAGCAGCCTGCTGTCATCCTGCATGCAGATACAGAGGCCTGTGCCCCGCCGGGAGGAGTCTGGCACAGCCCTGCATCCCTCCCGGGGGTCACAGCCCCCAGATCCATGTGCAGGATGAAAACATGCTGCCACTGCTGGCTGGGGCCAGCACCAGCACCTAAGTCTGTTCGGCGCAGCCTGCACCAAGCACAGCTGGGGGAGCTGTGGGAGAAGCCCTCATGGCTCCCCTGCCCAGCCTCATCCCCCACCTGGCCCAGCATCCCAGCACTTAAAAAAAAAAGTCCCACACTCAGGCTGTAGGCTCTGGGGGCTCCTGGCAGAGCACCCCCACCATGCAGCCCCCACTCCCTGATTATCCTCTTGCCCAGCCCCAGCCTCCCGGCACTTAAAAAAAGCCACACATTCACTGGCTGCAGCAGTCACTATTGGGGCCTCTGGGTGCTCATGACAGAGCCCCCCCATGGGGCAGTGCGGATCACCCCCCACTGCCTGGCACCTACGCAGCAGCTGCCCAATGGCGCAGATGCAGTGTGGCTTGGCAGGGCACCGCACGCTGTCTGGGAGCTGGGGTGGCTCCAACAGTTAGCCCGAGCTCAACAGCGCTCAGCCCCAGTGGCCCCATCTCCCAGACAGCATGCAGTGCCCTGCTGAGCCACACTGCATCCACACTATGGGGCAGCTGCCTTGTGGGTACCAGATGAGGGGCCATCCCTGCTGGCCTCCCTGCCCCACACTGTGCAGCCGGGGGCTCTGCCATGAGTGCCCAGAGGCCCTGACTGCCACTGCTGCATCGAGTGTGGGGCTTTTGTTTGTTTGTTTGTTTGTTTTTAAATGTCAGGACTAGTCTGGGGCCAGCCAGGCAGGGGATAGCCACCATGGGGGCTTCTTCTGTGGCTTCTGCCACCTGAGG
>NW_005842020.1:488524-489132 GCF_000455745.1 Alligator sinensis | reverse complement strand
CCTGCAGCTGCCCGGCTATGCCTGCCTCTCCTTGGCCGATCCAAATCTCCAAAACAGTGTCAAAACGCCACAACAGATTTGGCCAAATCAACATGGAGCAGTGATCTGAAACACCAAAATGAATCACTGTCCTCCAAAATGGCTGAATCTGAAATCAAAACAAGACATAGCCATATCGCACAGCTCTAATAGACCTGCCCTATACATATGCTCATTCTCTAAAGCACCTACTACTTGCCACTGTCAGAGACAGGATACTGGGCTAGAGAGACCTATTCTTATACTGTACTTCTCTCCCTCCTGCCCCACAAATTACATAGGGAATCTGAAGACTGTAGGATAAGAAAAGATAAGTTTGCCTTGAATATAATTGTGATTAAAATATATTTTTACAACCTTGCCTCCAGTATTGGACAAATATGGTGCAAACTATTAAAAGTGTGGAATTCATTTTTTGCTACTGTTGCCAATGACTGCATTATTTTAATGTCATTGCAGCAGTTTTAGCATAAATGCGTGGCAGTGACAATAACTTGAAATTACAGAGTGCGACATTGGGTTGCATGTAGTTAATTTTATATATTTAGTGAATCAAAAGCAAAAGTTCA
>NW_005842020.1:477827-488514 GCF_000455745.1 Alligator sinensis | reverse complement strand
AAAAGGTCATATTCTTAAGTGTACCACTGAACTAAATAAATATATTTGCAAATACATAGTCTAGTGCCTATGTACAAACCCTGATGTAAGCACGCTTTGTACATGCCAAGTAGAATTTATGTCCATACAAGTCATGCAAAAAAACTCAGGGGGGAGGCCTAGAAAATGCACTCTAAATATTTCCCTTCCAGCAGGTAGAACCAAGTCAATGATACAGAGATTTGTCTAGTATTCCTCCCTCTCCCCTCAGCTTATCCTGTACCAAATTTTATCTTAGGACTCCTGATGATTAAGTGGACCCAAAGTTTAAATAGCAATAATAACACAGCCAGCACTATTTCAAATAAGACTTGTTGGCCACCTCATCACCATGGTTTACTATTAAGAAAGAGACTACTGACAAATTCTTCTTCAATTTAGAGTTCAGTCTCATCTGAGAAAACCTAATTATCAGTTGAATTGGAAACTTCTGATATTTCTCCATCCTGGAAACTTCTGATATTTCTCCATCCTGGAAAGTTGCCTTTAGGTTTCTTGTTTCATGTGATTTGATACTCAGAATTGATACTTTATTTGTAAATACAGTGCCTTCCCTGAGAAACTTTGACCTTCTCCATCTTCTCTTTTTTACCCTTTGGTCCTCTGGCTGCTTTTCACTACTGCCATATTCCTTCACCCTGCTTGACTTGTTGTAAGTTTGGAGCTCAACAATTTCTTCCTTAGTATCCCCAGGGTAGTCAGGGGCACTACATTACAAAAATGGACATTTTATAAAAACAGCCTCGAGATTTTGCTACAAGAAGTCCTGAGCATATGGAACCAACCATACAATCTAGAAGAATATTACTGATTCATGGGCTGATACATGACAATTTAGCAAACTTATTTTAGGGTACTACAATATTATTATAAATTTACTCCACAACCAATGAATCTTTGTTCACATAACAAAGTATTTATATAGATAATACATGGTGGGGACATCTGCATGTTGCCATACAGTGACATTGGTATGCCGCCATGCTTTACTACACTTTTTTGTAAGTACTAAAGCATGGTACATTATGGGTGGTTACTG
Organism: Alligator sinensis; assembly: GCF_000455745.1. NCBI lineage: Eukaryota > Metazoa > Chordata > Crocodylia > Alligatoridae > Alligator > Alligator sinensis. The sequence goes on along the minus strand of NW_005842020.1, from coordinate 487,436 downwards.
CACCATGCGTGTGGCACACAGGTAGATTTTGCCGCTACATCACCGTAGCAGAGCACTATATCCAGGAAGTGTGCCACTACAGTGACATAGTTTGCAATCATGTGTAGACACATATTATTTCTACATAGCGTAACGCACCATATGGTAATGTAACATATTGCTATGTTGCTGTAGGGCGACATGTAAATGTGCCCGATAAGTAACAAGTCCAGGGCCTTGTTGCTCAGTGAACTGTCCCCTATAATCTTCTGGTTCCTAATGTTCTACCCTATCCCTTATGTCCTTAAATCCTGAATTTAAAATATCAGAGATGTTATTGACAGGGATTTTGAAGAAAAATGGAAAATTGTAACTGTTTAGAAATTTAGAGATGAAGTGTTTGCTAAAATGTTAATCAGTCATTAGAGGATGTGCAAAGCTGCTGTCCTCTTGGACAGGTATTCAGAGCTGTGCCAGACGTGACACATTTTTATTCACAGGTATTGATACAAACTCTTTAGAATTTGGTTTTGTGTCAGGATTTTAGATTCAAGAAAACCTGAACAAGAAAACAATAGCAATAGATTGTGACTGGTTTCAGATGAAAATGTTGTTAAACTCCTTGGTTTCTCATGATTTTCATCATAAAACATACCAATGTTTTAATTAATGATGTCCATACATGAGAAAAAGATGAATGAACTCATGAGAAACATGAGCTCTGTCAGAATTGACCAGACCATGGGCAGTCACTAGCAAGTTACTTAGTGTGACCCTAGTCTGCCTATGGTATCTGGTAGAGGTGTGTGAAGCTTCAGTCGCTGATTCAATTTGGCAGAGATTCAGCCTGATTTGGCAGCTGAATCTCCAAATCCAAATAGAATCAGAAGACCCTTTAATCTGAATTGAACTGGATCCCTTTGAATTGGTTCAGAGCAATTCAGAGAGATTCGGTGATTTGGACATAGACACAGCTTTAAAATGTTTTTTTCTACATACCTCAAGGTACCAGGTGGCTCATGAACTCTGAGATGGTGGGGCAGATGGAGTGTCCTATGGAGGCACGGGGGAGGGGGGTACCCCCAGTGTGCTCGGTGGTGGACCCTGAAGTAAACCAAAAGCACTCCTGGTCCATTTCTGGATCCATCATGGAGCGTGCAGGGGGCCCTCCCCCCACCCACCAGTGACTGGTGCTTTCTGGGTCTGGGAGGACACCCAGGGTCCCCCTGTGGTTGATCACTAAGCCAGGGAGGTGAGGGGGGCTCCCCTGCATGCTTGTCGGCAGACCCAGAACTGGACTGGAAGTACTTCTGGTCAACTTCCAGGTCTGCCAGCAAGCACGTGGGAGGCCCCCTGCTTTCCTGTGGGGCGCTCCATCCACCCCTCTATCTCAGCATTCACAAGCCACACCTGATACCTTGAGGTATGTAGAAAAAACATTTAAAGCAGAATCTATGGCTGAATTGCTGCTTCTCTGAATCAGCATTGAATCTTCAGATTTGGATTCAGCCGAATCGAATCAGGACAGTGATCTGAATCAACAAATCAAATCACTGTCCCCTGAATCTGGCCAAGTCCAAATCAAATACAGCCCATTTCACACACCCCAAGAATCTGGTGCATTATGAGTTGCCATGCCAAGGGCTGAGGAGGTATCATGGTCAGGACAGATAATATATCAGAGCTGGGTGGTGAAAACAAGGCAGGGACTGTGACAAGGATGAGATCAGGCAGGAGCATGGTAAAGAGCCACAAAGCACACAATAAACGATGTTGCTGGGACATGTCTCACAGGAAGTAGGAGGCATTTTATAGTCCCCCTTTCAGGGCCTTGCAGCTCCTATTCATTCCCGTGTTTACCTTATGTCTTCTCAATGTCCTCATGGAAGGGACCAGGCTATACTGGGGCTGATGTCTGGGTGACTGATTGATGACACTGAGGATTTAACCTTTGCCTGCTGGCTCAAGTGTTCCAGGTTTGAAACCCCTGTGGTCCTAACAAGATCAGAGTTGAGTTTGGTTTGGGGAAACATTAGAGCCCAGATCCTTTTCATCCTCTTCAACTCCCTGAAAATGCATTAATACATCTGCTTCTGTAATACCCCATCATCTGACCTTCAGTAAAGTGAAACCCAGTAAAATGAAAATGGGGAGGACCCATCCACCTTTTGAATTAGTTTTTCAGGGACTCTTTCAGGGCTAAATAGCAATGCACTTTTTCATGATAAAAAGCCTGAAATATTTTAAGGCACACAGAGAATATTAAGTAATTGACATGAAAGGAATGCCTGCATACTGATGTATTATGCATACATATTCCATGCCCGTATATATTGATTAGGTCCTATCATATTTGGTAAAATGACCTTATTGCTGACTGAAAGTATCAATCCCATTATCTCTGTTGGAAAGCTGACACTACAACCTTCTTTGCAAGGACCAGTCATTTAACTGATTTCTCACATATCTGGAAGAAAATCCAAACTTCAGCTAATCTGATTGATTCTGCAAAAGGAAGGGTTATGTGGGAGGAAAGAACCATTTGGATTCATCTAACTTACACTTAATCCACTAAAGTGGTCCCTGGGGCAGTACAAATGGAAATAAAACCTACACAAGCAAAGGCCATGGAGAAGAAAAGAAATTGTTTCTCTCATAACATCAAATGCCAAAACTACGTGACTTCCCTTCCCTGCAGGGGCATTCAGAAAAAGAAGAGGTATAAGACCTAAACTGTGAACCCAGTCAGCAAAACCAATATGATGCAAGCCAATGACATTCTCCCCAAATTATTACAGACCCTGACCATGCCTCCAAAATCTGGTTCCACATAACATATAACAACAATTATATGAGTTAAAGATTCCAACTTGGAATAACCAAGATTCCACTTGGTTCAGTGGCTGTATTCGGACTTTCATCAGGCTAGAGGCACTGTAAATTATCTCTGCACTATAGGAGTCCATTACATTCAGGTAATTTCCTTTAGAACTAGACTTAGCATTCAGAACAGACATAATAAAAGTCTTGTTTACCATCAGCTTTGCTGACCCTGGTTAACAGAAGTTTTAAGGGAAAATTGTTTAAGCCATTTTAAATATAACAATCCCTATCTATACTTAGGATGGGACCCTCACTCCATTGAATTCAGTGACAAAACTTATATTGGCTTCAGTGAAGTCAGGATTTAATAAAAACAGGATGTATTTATATGCACTGTAAAGAAGTGTAAGGCAATTAGTATAACAACAAGAAATCAGAAGGAAATATAAACTAAAGAAGTTATCATCACACACTGTTTCCTAACATCTTATTTTACCTTTTGCACACATCATTTACATCAATAAAAATACCTTTAAACATTAGTGGAATAGATGTTAAGTAGCTCTGATGGACTTTACTCTCTACTTGAAGCAAAGATTTACGGAGAAGAGAAGTCAGGTCGGAAGGCCATCTAGTAAATCCAGAGGTCATCTAGTGCAACCCCCTGCCTGAGGCTGGATCATCCCTATCCAAACCATCTTATGCAAATCCATAATCTAAACTCTACATAAGACTACCAACACTCCTGGCACAGTACAGACTTAATACCCTAACCTACCACAGGTAAAGCAGGGGAATCATAGCAGCCAATGTCTTGCTTCTATGAAATGTTGTCAACATATGCTCAAGAGATCCTGGGTAGTGAGCCACATCCCCTGCTAACACAGGAAGGCAACAGGAAGGAAACCCTTACAGTCCATACCAATCTGACCATGTGGTAAAATTCCTTCCTGACCCCAAATATGGTGATTGGCCCCAGCAGGAGCATTGGTACCCCTAGTCAAAGCCCACAGCTTTGCCTGTAGGCAACACCCAATGACTCTGGGAAGGCTTAAAAATACCCTGACACACACAGCAGAAGGCGGGGGCGGGGGGGGGCGGCAATCAGCGAAGCCCAAAGCATGGGAATTACTCATAGTAGAACATATCAGTAACCAACTCCCTTAAGCACATTTAAATATCCCAATATCAGTAGCAGATGCATTATCAGAAAAAAATGCAAAGATATTTGTTAAACAATTATAGTGACTGTGTGAGAAGAGTCTTGCTTTACAAAACTTGAGTAAGTAAACAGAATAATTAGAAGTCCTGCAGCTATAACAAAGGAGAAGCAGGATATCCCAGTGTGTGGAATACTACCTTGAACCTGTGCAACCTGGATTCTATTCTTAACTCTATTACCTGCATGATCCTGGGCAAGTTAACATCTCCAATTTAACTCCTCCATCTCATAATTATAGCAAACCACACATAAGAGCATTTGTGAAGAAATCCATATTCTGCAAATATAGATTTTACACTGGGCATGTCTACACAAGATGCTTAATGAGCATAGGCTAATCTAATGTGCATTAAAGTGTCGCTAAAATAACTCTACTAAGATAATAAGCACTAAATTAGTCTAATGTGAATTTTTCTATTACCTGAAAATACAGGGTACTTGTAGTTGTGCTGGCAGGTTGCTCTGATGCACTGTTATTACAGCACTTTGAAGAAGGCTTGATTAATTGAGTCTGCTGAAGTGTGCTAATTAGCATGCTTCAGCCAGCTTCTGCATCTCATGTATCTCACTGCTATAGGCCACTTCAAAATGGTGGTGGAGGTGCTTTAACTAAAGCTTGCTTAACAAACTTTAGTCAATGCGCCCCTGCTGCCAATTTGAAGTGTGGGGATGCTGATACATGAGTCACTGCAGCACTTTAATTAGAACAACTCTCAGAGCTGCTCTAATTAAAGTGCCCCACCCATCCCCAGAGCACATGTAAAAATGCCCAAAGGTTTAATGCTTATTAGCAAATGTGTAGACATTGACCGGATGCAAATTTGCTCCCAGTCAGCCAGTCAACTAGGGGGCCAGCCTCCATCCAGAGGCAGAGCACTGTGGCTGAAAGCCCCTCCAGCCATGGGGCAGGAGTAGCTCCTCTGTAGACTCTGCCTGGCCTTTAGCTCTCTGGGCCCTGAGACCAGCTGCTGCCTGCTTCTGGTCACTGGAACTTTTTGTGGTGGGCCTGCTGGGCAGCAGCAGTGCTGCCCAACTCTGGTTGGAGCCAGAGGGCTCTGCTGCTTACTCCCTGTACCCTGGGCATCATGCCCCTGCAGCGTGGGAACATGCCAGCTCTGGCACTCAAGCAAACACCTGGCTTTGCTCTTGGGCCCTCATGCTGCAGAAGAGACCACAGACCTCATCATGGTATGGGGCAATGCTGAGGTCCAGTGGCATTTCTGCTGGGGCATGCAAGCCAATGCCCATATATATGATCAGATGGTGGTCTGCATGAGAAAGCATGGGCATGACTGCTCTGGGACTAGGTTCACTGGGGGAGGGAGACCAAAGCCCTGAGGTAAGTGAGAAAGTGGGAGACTTGGAGGAAAAACAAGCAGAAGAGGGCAACATGGGAGGTATTCTCATACTTCCTGAGAGATCAGGGCAATGAACTAGTTACCTTAGGTGCCTGTATACAAGTGTATGGAGCCCGGGAAACAAGCAGGAAGAATAGGAAGTCCTTGCATAGTCAAGGAACTATGATGTGTTTGGAATAATAGCGACTTGGTAGGATAGTTTGCACGACTGGAGCACTGTTATGGATAGGTACAAACTGATCAGCAAGTGCAGGCAGGGAAAAGAGGAGGAGGAGTTGCACTGTATGTAAAAGAGCTGTAGGATTGCTCAGAGCTCCAGTATGAAACTGGAGATAGGCCTGTTGAAAGTCTTTGGGTTGGGGTCAAAGGGGAGAGCAATAAGGATGATGCCATGGTGGGGGTCTGCTATAGACCACCAAAATCAGGAGGCAGTGGTTGATGAGGCTTTCTTCAAATAGCTAGTGGAAGTTTCCTGAGCACTAGTCCTGGTTCTTGTGGGGGACTTCAATCACCCTGACAGCTGCTGGGAGGGCAAAACAGCAGTGCTCAGTCAATCCAGGAAGTTTTTGGAGAGTGTTGGGGACAACATCCTGGTTCAAGTGCTGGAGCAGCAAATTAAGCATCATGATCTTCCTGACCTGCTACTCACAAACAAGGAAGATTTCATGGGGAATGTAGTAGTGGATGGCAACTTGGGTAGCACTGACCATGAGATAACAGAGTTCAGGATCCTGAGGAAAGGAAGGATGGAAAGCAGCAGAGTAAGGACCCTGGACTTCAGAAAAGCAGACTTCAACTTGCTCAGGGAACTAATGGTCAGAATCCCCTGGGAAGCCAGTTTGAGGGGGAGAGGAGTCCAGGAGAGCTGGCTGTACTTTAAAGAAGCCATATTGAGAGTGCAGGAAAAAAAAAAACCAGGGTTCAGGTGGCTTATGGTGCTCGTGGCCCCATCCTACTGTTGAGCCCCAGCTCAAGTCTGGGATCGTGCCTGGTATGCAAAAGCCAATAAAGATACCAGGGGTGAGAGTATAAAGAAGATTTATTGCTAGCAATACAAGGTGCAAGCGGAATAATTTCACGTAACAAGCACACAGATTCTTAATTATGAGCATCTTTTATACAGGAGTATTGGACCTTCATAAGCATTCTTGTTTGCTAATTGGTTATAAGGGAGTGACGCAAGGAGTTCTTTACTGAGCATGTCTCTATACCTGTGTTTTAGCTATGTATCTCATTTCCATACATGTATGTTTCATTAGCATACTTTCTCCCCACCTAGGGGTGTGAATCTTAATATTTAAATCAGCTCTTTGCCCTACTCCACTAATTCTGTTTTTGTTTTCAAGCCTCCTTTATCTAAGGCTGTCTTCTCCTTATCATTGCAATTGAGCATTAGTTACAGAACAGAGACTTTTGCTTGGGCTATGTGTAGTGGTTTCTAGGTCAAACCTAACAAAATCACAAAAAGAAACTTACAAGAAGTGTAAACTTGGACAGACAACTAGGGAAGAGTATAAGAGCTTTGCTCGGACATACAGGGATGAAGTCAGGAAGGCCAAAGCACACTTGTAATTGCAGCTAGCAAGGGATGTGAAGGATAACAAGAAGGGTTTCTACAAGTATGTTGGTAACAAGAGGATAATCAAGGAAGTGTGGGTCCCTTACTGAATGGGAGAGGCAACCATGTGACAGAGGATGCAGAAAAGGCTGATGTACTCAATGCCTATTTTACCTTGGTCTTCACAGGCAAGGTCAGCTCCCAAACTACAGCACTTGGGAGCACAGTTTGGGGAGGAAGGAGCAGCCAACATTGGCAAAAAGAAAATGTTAAGTATTATTTAGAAAAGCTGGACATATATAAGTCCCTGGGGCTGGACGGGATGCATGTATGTGTGATAAGGGTGTTGGCTTATGTGATTGCAGAGCTGCTGGCCATCATCCTTGAAAACTCCTGGTGATCACGAGATATCCCAGGTAATTGGAAAACAGCAAATATAGTGCTCTTCTTTAACAAAAGGAAGAAGGAGGATCGGGGGAACTATGGACCAGTAAGCCTCACCTCAGTCTCTGGAAAAATCCTGGAACAGCTCCTCAAAGAATCCATTTCTAATCACTTGGGAAAGAAGGTGATTAGGAACAGTCAGCATGGAATCAACAAAGGCAAGTCATACCCGGCCAACCTGATTATCTTCTATGATGAAAAAATTGGCTCAGTAGGTGCGGGGAAAGCACTGGACATAATATACCTCAACTTTAGCAAAGCTTTCGATATTGTCTCCCACAGCATCCTTGCAAGCAAACTGAGGAAGTATGGGTTTTAAGGTACATAGAAAGCTGGCTGGATTGTTGGGCTCAATGGGTAGTAATTAATGACACAAGGTCTAGATCAGGGCAGGAAATTATTTCAGGCAGAGGGCCACTTAACAAGTTTTGTGGAGTTGTTGGGGGCCACATAAGTAGCCCCCACCCCTTGACAATTGACCCACCCCCTGGTCGTCACGTTGGGACCACAAGTCCTTCCCCCTAACCCCTGACCATTGTCACCAGAATTCCTTCCCCTTCCTGCCCCTTCCCCCGCGCCCCCCACACAAATACTCCTTTTGGGAGTGGTGGTTTGCCATCTTAGAACCAGAAAAAAACAAGTCATACACTAGAAGTCAAACAACTACTATAATATATTTTAATTTTATTACAAAAAATATTTGCCATGACTTGTAATTGTATACTGTATATAGAAAGGATTGCATTATAACTCAAAAATAAAGTGCCACTCTTTTATATTGCATGTATGTATGGTGGGGTGTGGGACTGCAAGGGGGTTGTGAAAGGGTGTGGCTGTGTAGGGGGGCATAGGGTATGTTGGTGTGTATGTATATGTTGATGGGGGTTATGGGGGCAGGGTGTGTGTGTGTGGGATGTAAGGGAGGGTGGGGGAGTGTAGGGACCCCCCCAAACACTCTCCCTACAACCCCCACTATCTACCAGGAACAGCAGGCAGAGAGGTCAGTGTGCTTGTGCCTGGCGCAGACGTGACTCTGGCCAGCGATGCACAGGAGGAGGGAGCAGAGCCTACATTAATCACTGGGGCTCCATGCTGCATGCCTGCAGCTCCAGCACTCACAGCAGGGGAAGGCCCATACTGGACCCTGATGCCTCCCCCGCTCCCCGATGTGCAGGTCCCCGCACTCCACTGGGAATGGAGGGAGGCCTGCCCTCTGCTTCCCTGTGGCATCCAGCATGGGGCTTCCTCACTGTGAGTGCAGAGTTGTGGGCATGTGGCACGTAGCCCCAGTGATAGAGGCAGCCAGAACTGCTTTGAGGATGAGGAGAACACCTCTGTGCAACCTGCCTGGCCATTTGTATTTCAGGGGCTCTGTGCCATGTGCCTGCAGCTCTGCACTCACAGCGGGAACCCCACGCTTGACTCCATAGGGAAGCAGGGGGCAGAGTGGGGCTCCATAGATTCATAGATGTTAGGGTCGGAAGGGACCTCAATAGATTTCATAGACATCAGGGCTGGAAGGGACCTCGGAAGATCGAGTCCAGCCCCCCGCCCAAAGGGCAGGAAGTCAGCTGGGGTCATAGGATCCCAGCAAGATAAGCATCCAGTTTCATCTTGAAGGTGTTCAATGAAGGCGCTTGAACCACCTCCGGTGGCAGGCTGTTCCAGACCTTGGGGGCTCGGACAGTAAAGAAGTTCTTCCTTATGTCCAGCCTGAAACGATCTTGAAGTAGTTTGTGACCATTCAACCTCGTCATCCCTTGGGGCACTCTGGTGAACAAACGTTCCCCCAGATGCTGGTGGTCACCCCTGATAAACTTGTAGGTGGCCATCAGATCACCCCTGAGCCTGCGCTTTTTCAGGCTAAAGAGCCCCAGGGCTCTCAGCCTGGTTGCATTTACATTAATGAGTAGTTTCATAGATGTTAGGGTTGGAACGGACCTCAATAGATCATCGAGTCCGACTCCCTGCATAGGCAGGAAACAGTGCTGGGTCTAGATGACCCCAGCTAGATGCATATCCAACCTCCTCTTGAAGACCCCCAGGGTAGGGGAGAGCACCACCTCCCTTGGGAGCCCGTTCCAGACCTTGGCCACTCGAACTGTGAAGAAGTTCTTCCTAATGTCCAATCTAAATCTGCTCTCTGCTAGCTTGTGGCCATTATTTCTTGTAACCCCCAGGGGCACCTTGGTGAATAAAAACTCACCAATTCCCTTCTGTGCCCC
>NW_005842020.1:473133-475705 GCF_000455745.1 Alligator sinensis | reverse complement strand
CCCCGAATCTATTTCTTCCCCTTGGTGTGGGGGTCTGTAGCAGACCCTTACCACCAAATCCCTTTCTCCTTGCCTCCCATGTAGCCTAACCCACAATCCTTCTACTTCCTCGTCCTTTGATTTCTTCTTGATGAGGGTTGATGTATATTGCTCATTGAGAGAGCACAACCCCTCCCCCTTTTTTCCCCACCCTGTCCTTTCTGTACAATCTGTAACCCTCAATATGTACCGCCCAGTCGTGGGACAAATCCCACCAGGTTTCCGTTAGCCCTACTAAGTCATAGGTGTTTTGTGCAAGCAGGAGCACTAGTTCATCCTGCTTGTTCCCCGTGCTCCTAGCATTAGTATATAGGCACTTGAGCCCTGCGACTGGTGCCTTTGCTGCCCCCCTGCTCCAAATCCCAAGGGGCCCCTTATTCCTTACCTTCTCATTGCTTACCTGTGCTATAGTGCTGGCCGCCCCATGGCTTGAAGGTTCCTAATGTTCTCCTTCTTCTACTGGGCTGGCCTTGTGGGTGCCACATGGTTTGGTGGTCCACAGCTTCCCCCGCCCTCATCTTCCCCTCCCCCTGATGAGCCACCCATCCCAACTGAGCATGTCCCTCATCGTAATGTGTGGGTCGTTGTCGTAATGTGCGGGTTGTTGTAATGTGCGTACTCCCAGTGGAGTACGGGGACCTGCGCAGCAGGAAGTGGGAGGGGCAGCAGGTTCCAGTGCAGGGCTTCCCCTGCTGTTAGTGTTGGAGCTACAGGCATGGGGCATGGAGCCCCAGTGATAAGGCAGGCTGCAGAGTCATATCTGCACCAGGCACAAGTGCCCTGATCTCCCTGCCTGCTGCTCTTTCCAGTAGCTGGGGCTGCACACCACTCAAGGGGAAGTGTGTAGGGGGATCCCTACACCCCCCCCCCTCACATCCACACCCTGCCCAGCTGAGCTCTATGCTCTCTTTGACCTCTGGGTGCAAGTTCTTCTTCCCAGCTGCAACTCCACCCTCCCCACCAGCCCCACCACTTCCCTACCTGCTGACCCGAGTGAGCAGGTTTGGGCTACAGCAGGAGCCTCATCTGGAAGCTGCTGGCTGGGCAGAGCACTTCCACCCATGAGGGTGGGAGTGAGGCTGAATAGGGTATGTTGAAGGGTTGTACATGTGGGCACATCAGTGGGGTACAATTCACTGGGGGGCACTGCAGGCTGGATGAAAGTGCCTGGCAGGCTGGAAGCAGCCTACGGGCCATATTTTGCTGATCTCTGGTCTAAATGACAGTTGGTATCAAGTGGAATACCCCAGGGGTAAGTCCTGGTTCTAGTTTTGTTCAATATCTTCATGAACTATCTGGAAGATGAGATGGATAGTACCCTCAGCAAGTTTCTGGCTGACACCAAACTAGGAGGTGTAGTAGATACACTGGAGGGTAGGATTCAGAGTTACCTAGGTAAATTGGAGGATTGGGCCAAAAGGCACCTTATGAGGTTCTACAAGGACTAGTGCAAACTCCTGCACTTGGGACAGAACAATCCCATGCACCACTACAGCTTAGGAGTGACTGGTTGCAGAAGAGGACCTGGGGGTTACAGTGGACAATAAGCTGAATTTGAGCCAGCATTATGCCCTTGTTGCCAAGAAGGCTAATGGTATAGAGGGCTGCACAGCTAGATGTATTGACAGTAGGTCCAGGAAAGTGATTCATCCCCTCTATTCAGCACTGTGAGGCCATATCTACAGTACTATGTTTAGTTTTGGGCCCCCCACTACAGAAAGAATGTGGATAATTTGGAGAGAGTCCAGCAGAGGGTAACAAAAATAGGTTGGGGGCTGGGGGAGATGACTTATGAGGAGATTCTGAAGGAACTGGGCTTAGTCTACAGAAGAGAAGACTGAAGCCTTCAGCTACCTGAAGGATGGTTCCAAAGCAGATGGAGATAGGCAGTTCTCAGTAGTGACAAGTGACAGAACAAGGAACAACTGTTTCAAGTTGCAGCAAGAGAGGTTTAAGTTGGATATTAGGAAAAACTTTCCCACTGGGAGGGTGGCAAAGTACTGGAACCAGTTACTTAGAGAGGTCATGAAATCTTCACCTTGGAGATTTTTAAGGCCCAGCTTGAATGATCTGGCTGGAATGATCTAATTGGGGATGATCCCGCTTTGAGCAGGGGGTTAGACTAGATGACCTCCTGAGGTCCCTTCCAACTGTAATTTTCTATGATTTTATGATGTAATGCAGGGTCAAAGTGAAGGCCCTGTGCACTCAGTGGGTGAGGGTCACTGACCACAACAGGCAGTCCAGAGCAGCCCATAGGACCATGCCCTGAATGAGGGAGCTGACCAGTATCCTTGCTCCCAGGGACCCAGACCATAGGCGACATGTTTATGCTAGCATTGGCAGCCTTCTGAAGCCCCTGCTGTGGCCCATCCCTGAAGAGGAGTCCCTGGAGGAAGGGCCCTTGGGCCAGTATCACCAGCGGCCAGCACGCTCCCTGCCCGTAGCCTCTTCATCCAGCTCAAGCAGCCCGGGCCGGTACCTGCCCTGGCAACTGCAGCCACACTGTGAAAGTAGGGAGGACAGAGCAGGA
>NW_005842020.1:455809-473102 GCF_000455745.1 Alligator sinensis | reverse complement strand
CATAGTCAGCTACTGCTCCTCCCTGGAGGGAGCCACTGACCATGTAGCCATGCACGAGGCCTCCACCCCCTGGCACCCTGCAAGCAGCTGGACTACCTCCTGACTACCAGACTCTGAGACTGACCACTGGCACTGCCTGCCATGCCCAGTCCTACATAGTAAGGAAATTTGGTGGAACAACTCCTTCTAATGTGGTCACCATTATCAGTGTGTGTATATATATGTATATTATATATATTAAAGCATATTATACAAATATAGGTTATTTCACCACAGCATTAAGTTGATGTATCTGCACCCTCACCAGAGGGTTTGTACTGCTTTAACTGGACCAGTACAGTTAAATCCACTCAACTCATATATGTGCATTATAGTTCTACATTTTTATTTGTTTAAATTAAAAACTTTTCCCCTGCCTCCCTCCTGTCTGTGTACATAAGGTCAGCACTTCTACAACTGCCCCCAAATCCATAGCTATTGGGAGGGATTTTTTAAAAAAGGACACAGCACAGTTCCCATTAGTTTGATGCAGCAAATGGATTCCACTATTTCTTAGCTGACACTTTTTCTAGCATAGTATAGTGTTGAAACAGTACTCTGTCCTTGAAGAATTAGCATGCTAACAGACCTGGATATGGCACCTGTTGCTAAACTACATAGTTTCTACAGACTAATATAGAGTGTGTTAATGAGCTAACATGATGAAATGTTGTAGGTGGTTATGATGTAGTACCCATCTTTAAGAAAGGAAGGAGGGATGACCCTGCAAAATATAGGCCAGTCAGTCTGACTTCGGTCCTAGGATAACTTTTGAAAAAATTGCTAAGGAGGCCATCCATCACAAGCTTGTAACTGACAAGGTATTAAGAAACAACCAGTATAGCTTTGTGGTGGGTAAATCATGCCTTAAAAATCTGGTATTTTTTATGACCAAGTAACTAACCAGCTGGACAAGGGATATGGGGCAGACATCATTTACCTGGACTTTAGTAAAGCCTTTGATTCCATCTCCCATGACATTTTCTCAATTAAACTAGAGGGTACTGGCCTGGACCAACCTATAGTGAGGTAGGTGGACAAATGGCTTGGAGGCCAGTCCCAGAGAGTTGTAATCAATGGGATGGCCTCATCCTGGAGGGCTGTCTCCAGTGGTGTCCCACAGGGATCAGTTCTCAGATCCACGCTTTTTAACACATTTATTAATGACTTGGATGTGTGCGGGCCCTCTCCTGATCCCACCTGGGTCGCCATGTGCGAGTTCTCTCCCGATCCCATCCTCATCGCCATGTGCGAGCCGGGGGCAAGCCGGGCCTGTCTTTGCGCACGCGGGCTGTGGCCAGCAGCCCGGGCACGCGGGGTCGGAGAGGACCGGTGGCGAGCTAGAATTAGTCACGGACGCGTAATGGTTGATTTAAAGATTGTTTACTTACACCAAAGATGGTCGTGGTGTAGGCTGGACAGTTTCCAGGTTCAGCTCTGCTTAAATGCTCATTAGAGGACTACGACAATTCGTTCTTTGCCCCGGAGTTATTGAAGCTCCGCGGGTTTGGTAGTTTCTTTGCCCCGGAGTTATTGAAACTCCATGGGTTAGGTAGTTTCTCGTACAGGAAGGGATACGTCTAGGAATTTATCGGTGACGAGGAGAGGCTAGAGGCTGTTTGTTCTTTTCCCTGGAGTTGTTGAAGCTCCGTGGGTTCGGTTATCAGGCCTCTATTGCCTTTTAAGAAAAGCGTTGGGTCCGTAAGGATCCGCAGCGCTTAGAGATCTTCACGCTCTCCCTCTCGAACTCCAATTGCTCTCTCTCCAACTTGGGCGGAAACCACCCAAGCTCTTTATACGGCTAGCAAGCCAATCGCTAGCCACCACGTGTGCATGTATTAGAATCGGCCAATAATGTGGCACAAATCTTCATACAAATGGTGGGAACTCCTTTGCACCGTGCATTTCCTGGATGCAAAAGAAATGCACCATGCAAAGAAAGCTACAAATTTGGCGGGAATACTCCGTTGCACCAGGGTTCTCCTCTGCAGCAGAAAACTCCACCATGCAAAGAAGCTGCAATTTTAGCGGGAAAATAATTTAGCAGTGCCGAAGCATACACAAACAAAAAATCACAACTTTGGGTTGTGACAGGATGAAGGGATGGAATGATCTATGATTAAGTTTACCAACAATACCAAGCTGTGGGGAAACATGGGCACACCAGGGGATAGGGTAAGGATCCAGGATGACCTACACAGACTGGTTCTATGGGCTGATCAAAATCAGATGTGGTTCAACAAGGAAAAGTGTTGGGTCCTTCATCTGGGTAGGAAGAACCTTCACCATAACTATAGGCTAGGTGGAAGCCCACTGGTCAGCACAGCACCTGAATGGGACCTGGGGGTCACAGCTGACCCGAGGATGAATACGAGCCAACAGTGTGTTGATGTCACCAGCAGGGCAAATAGAACACTGATGTCCATCAGCCGATGTGCTGACAATAGATCCAGAGAGGTGCTTCTCCCTTTCTACTCAGCATTGGTGAGGCTGCAACTGGAGTACTGTGCCCAGTTTTGGGCACTGCACTTCAAGAAGGACATGGATAAGCTTGAGAGGGTGCAGAAAAGGGCCACGTGCATGATCAATGGCCTGCAAGATAGGTCCTATAAGAAGAGACTCCAGGAACTGGGCTTGTTCAGTCTGAGCAAGAGGAGGCTGAGAGGTGACTTGATAACCACGTACAAGTATGTCAGTGGGGAGCACCAAGATCTAGGGAAGCAACTCTTTAGGAAGGCACCCCTTGAGAAGATGAGGACCAGTGGACCCCAAACTAACAGAGGGAAGATTTTGACTGGACATGAGGAAGAATTTCTTCTCCGTAAAGTTAACCAGAACCTGGAACACACTCCCTTAGAGGTGGTCATCCTCAGAGATGTTCAACAGGAGGCTGGATAAGCACCTTGTTGAACTAATTTGAGCTCATTAACCCCCTGCCTATGGCAGGGGACTGGACTTGATCTTCCAGGTCCCTTCTGGTTCATTAATTCTATGAGTCTATGGTAAAACTCTACCGCTGATGGCCTTGTCTGCACTAGAAAAGCTGGTTTTGTAACATCAGTTCAAATATAGTTGCTAACATTGCAAAAATGTATCTTAACTGGGACAAGTCATTTCTAATTCCCACTAGCTGGCTGAAGTGAGTTTTGGGATACACCTTGCCCTGTTCTATCACCTGAGTGCTGAATGCATCTACTTAAGGAGAAAAGTTGAGGCTAGGTCAAAGTTAGTTAGCTGACCCTTCCCTAACCTTGACCCATTTTTCTAATGCACATAATCTCTAATTCACAGAGTTGCCCATGGAGTTATGCATAATGCCAATGAACTATCAAGTGTCCCATCTACAGGTCCCCTTCGCTTTATGCCGTACATGCATTCCTGGAAAATAGTGCATAACTCAAATTCGCATAGAGGGAACCCACTTTTCAATGCAACAAATAGGAATAAATTCCAAACCCTCGACTATACTGACCCCCAGACCCATTTCTACCACTTTTACAAGACAATTTTGGTACTCGCCAACAGCAGACAGTACACACAGGGCACTATCACAATGGGAATGGCAACTACAGAAGCACATGTTGCAGACAACGAGCAAGGAGCACACATCCACACTGGAGACTATATTTTGGTGCACATCACTTCCACAATGCACGGCACAAAGCAGCTGACTGAGGGCTTCCATCATACCAGTTGTATAAGAGGGAATTTACCTTGCATATAATGATTTTTTGGTATAAAAAGGGTCATCACATAAGAGTGAAATCACACATACAGAACCCACAAAGTGAGAGAAACCTGTATTTCATTCTGCTTGACACTGAGCAGCAACCAGATGGAATTTGGCTACAAGCGGACCCAGCAAAGTACTCTTGTTCATAGTGATATATTTTTTTCCCCAGCAACATAATTACACCAGTGTAAACCTATAGTGTAAAACCATAGCACTAGTGTACAAAGTGGCTTCAACTGCTGCAACTTGCCGCAGTTTGAAAGTATAATCTTTGTGCTCATAACAGATTGAGGTGCAGAAGATTTGGGTTTCTTTATGGGTTTTGTGGGTGTGTGTGGGAGGGGCGTGTTTTGGGGCTGTTTTAATTAAATCTAAAATTTTGCACATGCTGATAGATTAGGACCCTTCTCTTAGTACAGAAATAATGCTAATTTGACAGTGGTAAATAGTCAAGCATATTTTTCCAAATCTGATTGTAATGCAGGGGTGGGCAAAGTCCAGCCTGAGGTTTCCCAGCAGCTCCTGCCCACATTGCTGCAGGCTGGTTTCCATGGAGACCAGCCCCAGCAGTGCTGGCCAGGTGCAAGGGAGGGCAGGCAACTGCTCCAGGGCTGGGAGCCTGCAGTGGTGACAGCATGGTCCAAAACTGGGACAGAGCCATGATCCACTGCCCACATGCCTCAGGCAGGGGTGTGCAGGCAGTGGATTGCAGCTCTGCCCTGGCTTCAGATGACACTGTCACCACTGGAAGATCCCAGCCCTGGCCCCAGAGCAGCTTCCTGCCCAGCCACACATGCTGCCAGTGCTACTGGGGCCAGTCTCCATGGAAATCCTGGCCCCATACTGTCATAGCTCCACCACCTCCTGGGGTCTCCATGGAAACTGGCTACAGCAATGCAGGCAGGGGCTGCTGGGAAACAGAATCTGACTGCCAGATTGATCCACCATTTTGCCCACCGCTATTGTAATACTTAGTAAATGTAACAATCAGGATCTGTGCAGTCATATTCGTGCTTCTTGGAGTCTTTAGTCCTCAGAAACAAGGAGCAAGAGGGAAATCTCAGTAAAATAACCTGGCATGTACTTCCAACATTTGTTAAGATCATGTAAAGGAGATGCACTTCCTTACACATGACAGGACACCATACATTCTGAATCTGGGCTTCAGGCATAGGGTTTAAGCAATACATCTTTTCTGCTGATTTACTTCATTCATTGTGGGTGCTGGCATGTAAATCTGACTCTGAATTAAAATGATGAAAGAACATGAATCTTTGGCTCACCCCTCCCTCCCACTCCCCAGCCATGCTGCTGCCCATGTTCTATCCTTTTTCATTTCCAACTTTCATGTACATGCCCAGGTTCTACTTTGTATGTTTTCTAGGCAT
The DNA here is from genome assembly GCF_000455745.1 of Alligator sinensis. Classification (NCBI taxonomy): domain Eukaryota; kingdom Metazoa; phylum Chordata; order Crocodylia; family Alligatoridae; genus Alligator; species Alligator sinensis. The sequence goes on along the minus strand of NW_005842020.1, from coordinate 467,942 downwards.
TTTCTCCTTTTGATCCCTGCCTACCTACATCTAACAAGGCACTATATAATCATTAAGCTTTAACCTCTCATAGATTCATAGATTTTAGGGTTGGAAGGAACCTCAATAGATCATCGAGTCCGGCCCCCTGCATAGGCAGGAAAGAGTGCTGGGTTTAGATGACCCCAGCTAGATGCCTATCTAACCTCCTCTTGAAGACCCCCAGGGTAGGGGAGAGCACCACCTCCCTTGGGAGCCCGTTCCAGACCCTGGCCACTCGAACTGTGAAGAAGTTCTTCCTAATGTCTAGTCTAAATCTGCTGTCTGCTAGCTTGTGGCCATTATTTCTTGTAACCCCCAGGGGCGCCTTGGTGAGTAAAGCCTCACCAATTCCCTTCTGTGCCCTCTCATCTCATTCCTTGCTGTACTTTATTCCAAGCTTGTCACTACTAGCTGTGTTTGTATGTTTCTTAAATGTTGAGCACCATGGGGAAGGAAACACTTTATTCATTAGGTATTGAGTAAGTATGAAATTATAATATATACAGAGGCACAGTTATATACTATCTGGTTTATACACAGTTCATCAAGTATCTTTAGATTCAGAAAGATTTTAAATCTTCTGGTCCATCACTCGATTTTTACAAAGAATCTAAAAATTTAAGCTCTAGTTGACTTAAATGAACATTGACTGAGCTACTTAATACTGATTTAGTTAATACTTCTGATTTTCAAAAGTCCTACAGTTAAAGGTGTATGTTCCAATGTGAGTTGAATGCTTGACACTCTCCTAGGTACTTTTGAAAATCCCATCCTAAATAAGTAAAATAATGTAAACTGTATAAAGTTAACACACTTTGTTCTATACGACAGTAACTACTTATATAAACTGTACACAAAGCTAAAAACAGATTAGCATTTCCAACAGATCAAAAATGGCAATATGGAGAGAAGAAATTATTTTCAATTCCTTAAAATAATGTATCATTTTATTTCTTCTGAAATCCTACCTGATCTGTTTCAGTGGCTGACTTGATGGTCTACTTGATCTGAATCATTACCCAGGATGTCTCCTAATGCATGGGTTAATGTCACTTCTTCCCATCTGCTCAGTAATAAAAAGCACAAAGAAACTAATTCTATTTAGAATGATTTTTGAAATGTCAGAATACCCAAGTGAGTAGAATAATGTAGTGACTTTTCTGTTCTTTGATTTCTGAAGCAAATAAAAGGAACTATACACAAAAGGTCAGATTCATCTCATAATTTATGCTGGCATCCCCAAGCAAAGGGTGAAGAAAAAAAAATCAACAAATGGGAGGAAGAAGTGGATTCAAACTCTACTTCAGGAAAAGAATGCAGGGGACCAACACAGCTCCAAACTTGGACAAAGTAGGTTTAGAATTGTACACTGGGAATGCAATGATCCTAAACTGTGTGCCAACAGGTGTCCTACATGTTTTAGAAACTGCATTTCAGAAACGCATCTTGTACCATCTACACTTTTCCCAGAGCCTGGTGAAGGATCTTTGATCCTGAAAGCTTGCAGAAAAGAACAATTTTCTTGCCATTTTCCAGTTGGTCTAATAAAAGGTATCATTTTGAAACCAGGTTTTCTCCTTTTTTGTATGTCTTTTTGTCTCAGACCAACACGGCTACCAAGTACACCTCTTTCCAATGTGCAATTCTTTCTAGTAAACAGCTGTATCAAACCAAGAAGTTATTATTATTTCCACTGTCCTGAAACAAGATATAAGAAAATGATAGAGCTGTGGAAACGCTGGAATGTTGCCCTCAATTGTTCAGACCCTATTCTAGCTACTAGGCGCACAAATGGTACATAGGGACCAAAAGACAAAATTCTATTTCCGCCAAAGTGCAGACCAAGACTAGCTCAGACTTACCCTTTTAAAGTGACACAGTAATTTTATTACCCATATGGGCATGTAATTGTCCCATTATAAGAGTAGAGAGATGTCTTTGGAGGGTGATCTTGTTCCTATAATGGGAGCTCTTATGTGCAGAGGTTACAGTTACATACTAACAGATTCTAGTGGCATCATTTGAGGTAGATACAATTGTTTTGTTTTAAGCACCTGAAACAGGGGTCAGCAACCCCTGGCATGCATACCGAGCGTGGCACGCAAGGCCATTTTGCTTGGCATGCCATGTCCAGCCCTGGCTCCAGGAAACTGCTGCCAGTGACGGAGCCCGAGCTGCTCCCAGCAAGTCTGGCAGCGTCCCAGCTGGATGCAGCAGGCTGGCTACAAACAGCTACACCGGGCTCATCACCTCCATGCTGAGAGAAGGGGAGAGACTGGGGCTGTGCTGCCTCAGGCCCCGCCTCCACCACCTGCTCTGAGGCATGCCTACACGCATCAGTGCGGAGCTGGTGCCAGAGCCTGGCACAGCTGTTTGGTGCCTCCCGGCTGCAGCTGGCCCTGGCTCTGGTGAGCTGCTGCCAGCTGGGATCCTGGGCTGCTCCCAGCAGGCAGCTGGGATGCTGCCAGCCCTCCTAGAAGCAACCCAGGCTCCAGCAGCTACCCAGACTCGTAGGAGCTGCTGGCAGCCACAGAACCCGGGTTGGGGGGAAGGGGCAGCAGGACTGGGGGGCAAAGGGAGCAAGCAGGGCATCCTGCCATGTACCCCTTGCTCTCATTTTGTTTTTCTGCCATGCCAGCACTCCGGCACCTTCTGAGGTAGACATTATGGTTTTTTCGGCACTCCAGCCAAAACACGTTGCCTACCCCTGACCTGAAAGATGGAATAGAATTTTCCCTAATCTCTCCTCCTGATACTTCTCCACTTCTATATTTAAATATTCATTAAGTCTGAGAAAATATGAACTCTATTTCAGTGATTCAGGGCATGCCCCTGAATTTAAATACATTCTTCTAATTTCACAGCACCCTTACAACTTTTGGGAATCCAATTACATTGTTTATTTGGCTTTCATTGCAAGTACCTAAGGCAACATTTTCTTTCTTCTCTTCTCTTCTTCCTCTCCCTGGCTATCCTCCCCCTTCCCCACTCCCTTCCTACATCCAATTTGATTCAGCCTACATTTTAAATTTTTGTTTAAATGTGATAGCCAAACTCAAAAAACAATTATTCACACAGCAGAAGTGGCTGCAACAGCAACACTTCCATTACTTCCTTGGGCTACATTTCAGCAGAAGTGAAAGGGAAGTGCCTAACACTCAGAAAACACTTTAGTGAATCTGATTCACAAGGTAGATCAGTGAATCCTTAGGTAGTAAATTTGCAGTAACTTAGGTAAAATAAGTCCTAAGCCATGAAAGATGGAAAAGAATTCAAGCAAACCAAAGTTAAATACTAAGGGTGTGTGTAGATAAAACAGGGGCCCTAAATTGAAGTAGTGTGTTTTTAAAAACACCACTTCAATGTATAGCCCTTTAAACCCCAGTGTCATGCACACACCTGAACTTACCTGCCTCTCTGGCGGTGGGAAGGGGAGGGTGAGCTGCCAGCAGGCAGAGTGGTCCCTGGGCTGTGCGTGGGAGGGTGGAGCTGGTGCTTCCTTCTGAGGCAGCGGTGCACCCCCAGGTGGCACCCATCCACAGGCACCACAGAAGGAAGCACTGGACCCCTGTGCAGCTCAGGCAGGCAGACAGGCAGGCTCCAAGGTGGGATGGGGAAAGGATCGGGCCTGACGCTTTTTTTTTCTCCTTAGGCGAAGCCTGCCTTCCTGGGCTACTGCCAGGCTGCCTGCATTGGCTTCCTGCAGAGCCCTGGAGCTGCACAGAGCCTGGTGCTTCATTCCACAGCTGTAGGGCAGCAAACTAAACCTCCTTGGAGGAGTTTTAAATGACTTGGGGTGCAGCAAACTAAGGCACATTATGCCACTGAATTTGCTACAGCAGCTGGAATTACTGAGCAATACGCTGCCGACATGTGCAAATACCAACACCATTAAAGAGGTGCAAAAGCATTAACCCACTTCGAAGTCTTGTGCACACACGCCCCTTGTTTCATTCTTACATGGTCTAAGATGATCATAACCATGGGTTAATATGCATTGGATTTTCTGATAAATTGGAAATCATTTCTAGGTAATTCAAAAGGCTCATCAAGATTCCCCCACCCCCTTATACGTCTGAGGACATAATAGACTTGGTGACTTCCAGTTTATTTCAAGACATTTGGAGTTCTTAAATTCCTTGTACTTGCTTTTCAGTTGGCCAGAATCTCTAGATTCCCAGCGGGCCAATTAAATGTCTTAAGCTCTCAATATAAATTCTTTCATTCCGTATCGAGTAAGAAGTCTCTAAAGGAAATGTACTAGATTGGTTTTAATTGCAGGGGCTGTACAATGCTCTGAAAAGAAACAAAATGACATACCCTTTGGCAACAGCAGGGCAATTGGTAGCCTCTTTAATGAGAAGTCTATTTCAACTTGGGCTTGTTTCTAATAGGTTTAGTTTATATACTACTGGTATTAGGTTGGACTTGTTCTAGTAAGAATTTATGCAAGTAATTTAAGATCAAGCAATGCTGGAAGGCCCTCTGTCACTCAGGTATTAATTATTAATTGTTATTATTGCATGCATTCCTAAGATATGCTTGACAGACCATCTGGTAGGCCCCTTACATAATTTAAAAATAAAACTGTTTTCTACCAAGGGATGGGAGGGGAGAAGACTTTCCATTTCATTCTCATGACAGGAATTGCTTCCTCAACAAAAAGGTGAAAGCATCTAGAATACAATGTCAGCAGTACTTTAGCATCCAGGAACACAAAAGTTCATATAAAGTCTGGCATTGCATTAGAAAGGAAACAGGATTCTGGGTTAGTCATCTCACTGGTGACAGCAAGAATGTCTGCCAAGACAATCCTTCCTCCAGCCCTAAAAATACCACTTTCAGACAAACAACCAAAGCATCCTTTCTGATCATAGCTTCTGATCTTGTTTGGCAGGTGAAACAGGCTCTGAAGTAGCCGGGTCCTAGATTATTAGGTATTCAGATTGAGATCAACTTCAACCCATGATTAATCTAACAATTTACACACAAAATGAAGCAGATATGAAAAATGTAAATTGCCTCCAATATGCCAAAAGAAAGGGTTTTGTTTTTTTTAATAGGTGATAAAAATGTATTGAACACAAAATAGTGTCTTTTTTTTCCCTCTTATACAAGCGATATATTGTGCTCTCTCAAGGCAAGAAAAATTCACATTTGTGAAAGCACAAACAACTCAACAGTTTCATTATACTGAGATTGTTTTATTCACATTCCCCATTTCACTGTCTTTGTGTAGGAGATGCTACTTTTGAGGTTTCCCTACCACCTTAAAGTATTTAAAAGTTTATTCGGAGGTACCCATCATATTAAATTATCCGAATCTTATTATTTGGAAACAGCTGGTAACTTGCACTGTGACATTTCCAGTGCATTCTGGTTTGGAGTGCATTGAACAATTCTTCAATACTGACATCCTTACTTTAGTTTCAGATTTTTGCTTCTGAAGCAACTAAGTGCAAAGATGCTAAAAACTTCATTTTTTTTCCTTTTAAAAAGATAAAACTCAGTTCTTTTCTTATAATAATTAACATTTCTGATTAAAGATTGTCTTCTGTATGCGCCACATGTATAATGTACAACCAGCAATAATACCAGTTAATAAATAGGGAGCTTCATTCTAAACATATGAAAATGATGTTGCTGACAGGAAGAAAATTGAAAATGTGAGATGTGGTGCTGGGAAAGACTCCTGCATATCTCTTGGACAGAAAATAAAATGAATGCTTAGGCTAGAAATATTAGTAAAGAAGAGTGGGTTCTGTTGATAGAAGTCAATGGAAATAATTGTACATATTTTGGTGACATCAGGTGTAGAGATGGGAATAAACTTGAGAAAGTAACCATAGTAAGAATGGTGGCAGGTCTTCGTGTATGCACAGACCTCATATCTTGGGGCCTTGTCACATGGAATACTTAGTACATGTTTTATTTAGATCACAGTAAGCATACCATGCTGTATTACAAGTTAGAATGAGTTCTGATCAGTCACCTAGTAATATTTACTATGATCTCTAAGTGTACTATACAACAGGGTGCAGGACTGTACTGGAGCTGGTTTAGGACTTCTGTGAGGTGCCAGAGATGAGACCACCAATCAGCTGATCTTCAGCTTCAGCTGATTGTTGCCCCAGTCCTGGGCACCACACCAGAACCGATAGTCAGTTCTAGCCCTGGCACCACAATGGACCCAAATGCCTAGTCCTGAAATTACTGACAACTCTTCCAAGCCCCAAGCATGTACATTCCCCAGAATCCCACTGAAGGTGTAAGCCTTCTGGTTTAGAGTAAACCTCTTTGGAGACACACGAAAGATGCAGCACATACAAACACTTCTGCTTTAAGAAATAAAGAACGAGAACACAGATTGTTTAGAAAACAAACCAGAAGATAGTGCCATTTTATTCTAGCTCATTTTTAAATTGGTAGCCACTGGGGGCATGCTGTATTCAGGGAGACAGGGCTCTGAGCTGTCTCATCTGAATCCTGCAGCAGCTCCCCCAGTTGAGCTGATAAAAATGGCTGCAAACCCAAACTCGCCTTTTAGAACCTAACATCTTCTCAGTCATAAGGCGTCAGTCTCAGCAGGTGACTACAGACCTCTTTCAGGAGATTCTAGGCTGAAGGGAAGTTACTAGTAAAGCTCAGAGAGTCCATCTTACTTAATATTGTCATTAGTAATTCTGGCACCAAAAGTAATAGCATACCAATAATATTTGTTGCTGACACAGTGCTAGAGATGGTCAATACAGAGGGAGATTGGAATTTCATAGAGGAAGAACTGAATAACCTTGAGGACTTGAATAATAGAAATAGGATGAAATTCAATAGTACAGAGTGCAGGCCCATATTTCTGGCTAATAACAAGAATGTCTGCTACAAACTATGAGCTGAACATTTGAGAACAATAAAGACGATAAAGACCTTGGTCTATATTAGGCAATCATCAGATAACTATGAGGTACCAAGGAGACATAGCTATGTAGACAGCAAAGGAAAACCTACTATATTTTCAATGGAAATAGGGAAACATAAATGTTGTTTTATCAGCCTCTAGTAAGGGTTCATCTACAATATTTTGTACAATTCTAGTTACTCATTTCCAAGAAAAATGCAATAGAATTATAACAGGTCCTGAGAAGTGTAACTTGGATAATCAAAGGAATGGAAAGCATGTCTTACAAAAATCTTGGATTGTTTTTCTAGGCAAAATGAAGGTGATATAATGGATGCATAGGTCACAATTACATGTGTAAACATCTGAGACATAGAAAATCTATTTAATAAAAAGGTCAACATTTAGGTATGAAAAAATTATATATGGCTTGGCCATCAGGCTGAAAATTAGAAAGATGTTTTTAACAAGAGAAGAGTGAAGTTCTTGAACTGACTTACAATGTAAATAATGGATTAAAATATTCATACATAAGGAACCTAAACTGTTAGAGGTTATCAATTCTGCCTGAAAGAGATGTATTTATTATCTAGCTATTTTGATTAATATGGCATTGAGCCATTCAATACTAGGTCACAAATCTTGTTTATGAGAGCAAACAATCTCATGTTTAACCGCTTAAATCTATTGAAAGTTCGTGTAATTGCATTTTGAATTGTTTCCTGTCTATATTAATCACTTTTCTTTATCAGCTCTGCCAAGATCCTTAAAAATCTGTTCTGATATCACAGCAAAATTAAATATAAAAGACTAGACTACCTGTTGTTTCATTGGATTGAAAATTAGAGTTGATTGAAACATTAATTAAAAATACTATTGTTTCCTTCAGTAATACTGTCATAAGCAAGCATATTTTAAATCACTACAGTAAAATACTAAAATATTTTTTATAGATTGGTCCAGCTGTTAACTGTTTATGCACAGGGCTCTGTGCAACAATAAAGGGATTAATTTAGAAATCTAGCAACTGGATCTTTAAATAAAGTGCACAGTATTCAATGCAGCTGCTTGCAGCCATGTGATGCACTGGTGTCAGTGCTGGTGAACACACTGCCTAAGCACATGGAGCTTCCTGGAAGAATCCTGGTTTCCCCTAAAAAGAGGTTGTCCTACACCTTCTGTTTCAACCTACAGGTTCCCTGGAAGCTGTTACATCAACCAATTCAGAACATCATCAGATGTGCTGCATTTGCTTGACAAATTATAAACCTTCTTCTTTCTCTGTGATCTTTAGCTGGATTGTGTTACTGGAAACACAAAAGCAAATAGTGTAGGACTGCATCAGTTTTCTGACTGCCAGTGAAAATGCATAAGAAAAGGGCACATTAGATTAAGGACAGTAAAAGAGGGAAAAGAAGTAGAAGGAGAAAAGAAAAAAAAAACAAAAATGTGAGCAAAGAAAGAAAGAGACTGAAGGAATACATTAAATAGGATAATAAAGAAAGGAAAGGAAAAGCGTAAGTGAGAAATGAACAATATACAAAGAAAAGAAAATGAAGGAAAGACAAGTTATTAACCTCTTCCCCACAGCCAGTCTCAAAAGGTACAAGTAATTCTCATGTAACCCAGCTGTACACGGGTTTGTACTCCCCTCTCCAATTCAGGGAATTATTGGCAAGGCGGTGTGCTGTGGAGTGACACTGCAGCCCAGTGACTGCCTCTGTCCCCCAAAGTCAGGCCTGGTCAATCAATTACTTAACTATATACAAGTTTATTATTACAACAAAACCATTAAAGGGGAAGAATATAGTTATATATATGAATATGTATAAATATACAAAACAATAAACCATATACAATATAAAGGCTCTCAGTTATTATTCAAAATGCAAATAAACAGTAGAACATCCCAGAACAAAGGATATTGATCAAGCAACCTTAAGCCTCTAGTACTATACAAACTATCACTAAACCTTAACCTTTATTACTATACAAACTATCACTAACCTTAACCTTTATTACTATACAAACTATCACTAACCTTAACCTCTGTTACTAGACAAACTATCACTAAAACTCAATCATGAAAAATATAAGGCACAGTCTCCAAATGTAAGGTGTGACAAAATCAATTCTAAAGAAACTACCTGGGTTCCCTCTGGGACAGGGGTCCCTCTCCCAAGATACAACTACAGGAAAGCCAGTGGAGAAATAGGAAGATTGGAAGACCCCAAAGACTCTTAAGTCCTTTCCTATCAACAGGGAGTGGTCCACATGGTGCCCTTTCACAACGCTGGGGGTCCTCCCCTGTGGGGACCCTCTGTCCCAGAGTAACTTACTACTCTGCACCCCAGACTGCTGCCTCCCATCCTCCGTATCAGACTCCACTTCCCTCCAAGGGTTTTCCACCGCCCTGCTCTGCTGCCACCGGCCTGACTTAGAGATACATGCACCGCCGCTTGTAATGGGTGCTCTGGCTTCTGTTAGGGGTTGGAGACCCAGGCTGCCTTGTGTGACACTGGGGCTTGATGCGCTCCTGCACTTTCCGTGCAGCATTGTCTGCACTGGGCTCTGGCCCAGAGCCAGGGGTCAGAGTCCAAAGCCACTGCAGTCAGCTATAAGGATCTTGGTCCTGCTGTGCACCGCCCCATACACCGAGAAGCCTGGCTGCTTACCAGGGGGTGCAAACCCAAGCTGCCTCAACTGTGCTGTGCACTGGGAGCCCTGGCCACACACCAGGGGTTGCAGACCCGAGCCTCTTTCTCTCAGGGTCTGATTCTGTACACCATGCTGTGCACTGAGAGCCCTGGCTGCATGCCAGGGGTTGCAGACCCAAGCCTCTTGCTCTCAGGGTCTGAGCCCCCATGCACTGCTCTGCACACCAACTGAAACTGGAGCATCAGAGTGGCATGTGACATTCTTTGAAGCTCTTCTGGGTGCTGGCTCTACCCTCTAGATTGCTCGTCTCCAGCTCCTCTGCTGCCCCACTTTCTTTTTCATCCCCCAACATGTTTGCTGCGTGCTGGGCATACTGCTCCTTTTATACCTTCTGGAGGCTCCACCCTCAGCTTGCAAGGGAACCAAACAGGCAGAAGCAAGTGCAGGCTTCAACCAGGTCCAGGGCTCCTGGAGTTTTCAAACACCCGTGCCAGAGGCTGGGCTATGATGCTTGCCAGCTCCTTGAATAGAAGTCACTCATAATGTAAATGAGTAATAATACTGTGCGTAGATAAACAGAACAAGTAAACAGAACCAAAAGACTGGATCACCCATAAAGGAGAAAAATCTGCTAACTGTGAAAGAAACTAAAATGTGTCTATTAAATAAAAATCTCTCATATGAGCAGATCGAGGTTTGCAGTGATGAGGGTGTGACATATGGTCCCTTTGGCTGGTGTCACATGCATGGTGAAAAGAGCTTACTGTATATGTATCACAGCCAAAGAGGGGTTGGGAACAATCTGATCCTGGATGTCAGTGAGCTCAGAGTTCTGAGTTCAGCAGCTGGTAATTTCAGGTTCTAGCTGTAATCCCTGCTTTTGCATGACTGAGCCCAGGGGGTAAGCACCTCCATTTTCCTTCCACTTCCCTCTTTTCCTTTACCCAGCTGGTCCAGCAGAAAAGGAAAAGAAGAGATAAGTGGCAGCAACACTTAGCCCCTGCTTGCATGCAACTTTGGAGCCCAGGGACTGTTCATCCTCTCTTTTCCCTTGCTGCTGAATTTAGGGGGGAGGGAGGGAACAAACAGTGAAGGCACTCACCCTTTGGGTTCCAGAGCTGTGTGAAAGCAGAGGTTCCAACCAGCCTCTGCACCAAACAGCTGGTACACTGAACCTATGGAGTTACAGGCAGGAGCTATGGTGATACGTTGATGAGCTCATAAAGTTCACTGTGCATGCATGCAGTACACAGCCAAAAGGTGGAAGGTGCAACTGTGCTGCCATGCCCCCAGCCCAGACATCTCAAATTATGTGCATTAGAATATATCTAAACCAGCTACTTGGGCTACTGTGTGTGTGTCTACATGTGAAATTAATGTGTAGCAATATACTGTGCAATATACTGCAATTAATGTGTAGCAATATACTTCAATGCATATTGTGTCAGGGTTTTTTGCTCTCGGGTACCACATTTGATTTCTTTTTTGTTTCCTTGGCAGAGCCTGCCTGTGTGAGCTACTGCTGGGTTGTGCTGGCCCTGAGCTCTGTGGGGGCCGGTGCTTTCCTCCACTGTGGCAGTGCCCCCTGGGGCCACCTGGGCAGGGTGCTAGCTGCATGGGTGCAGCCCCAGCTCTCAGGCAGCACCCACCGGATCCAATGGTACACAAGGAGCTGAAAGCCCAGGAAAACTCAGGCTGGGTGGGCTTCCAGCGCCCTGTGCACCATCCCCACCTCCTTCCCACTGCCTGGGACCACCCGGGAATGGGCTGGCTTCCCCAGGAAGGTGGCAGGAGGGCAGCAGGGATGGTGCCTTTCGAGGGTGAGAAGTTTTGATTTCATTACAGTAATCGGTCAAAGGATAACTACAAATCCTGTATTTAAAGAAATACTTTTGCAATAAAAAATTAAATGCAAAAATTTTGTGGGTTTCAGCTTGTCTCTAAATAAAAAACCTTGTCCTTTGAAATTCTGTAACTGGAGTATATCTATTTGATATTTGAAGAGAGGGATATATCCAGCAAACATGCAGTTGGCCACTGAACACTCGGAGTCTTGGAGTCTCCATGCTGAAGACAGAGTCCAGTTCAGTGTCTGTTCACTAGTAGTCAGACTCCTTCATGAGACTACCCAGGAGATTACCTTCCCCATGCAATATGGATCTTAGACGGAAGTTGTGTTTCATTTCAACAATGAAACTCAGTGTAATATAGGAAGATGTGCAGGCTTGGAGACAGAACCTTCACAACAGTTATGTCTACAGTAGGAAAATTGTTTCTGAAGAAAAATAAGCATGAATCAAGATTTCTCCACTTTTAAAAATTAAATTTCTTTACTTAGCTTTTCTTCACTATGTTCTTACAAAACACTACAAACATCCATGCAAATAAATATTAACCATGTTAAGCTAAGAAAGCTATTTTGACTAAAGGCAAGAAGATCTGCATCTCAATCAAATTTCCTGAACTGATTTGGGCTTAACTTAACTGTTTTAAGTGAGCCAAAAAACACTTCTTGGTATTTATAGGGCATCTGGACATGTGCTCCAGGATACAGGGGGG
>NW_005842020.1:425219-455778 GCF_000455745.1 Alligator sinensis | reverse complement strand
GGGGGGAGGGGGTGATGGGGAAGGGAGTGGAGTATTTAATTAGAGCTGCTTTCAGGAGATTTGGTTAAAGTTTCAAGAGCTTTAGTGAAAGCTCCCCCATCACCATTTTGAAATGTGGGCCAAACAATGAATACGCATGACGGTGAGGCTGCTGGAGTATTCTAGTTAAAACACTCCAACAGACTCAATGGAGTCTCCTCCAACACATTCTAATTAGAATGCATCACACAGGCATCCTACACCCATACAGTCACCCCATATGTTTAAGTGTGCATGTGTGTGTGTGTGTGTGTGTGTGTGTGTATTCTTTGAAGATTTTTATAAGTTTTTAAGATATATTAACTTCAAAAAAGTACTAGGAAATAGCAGATTAGAATATTCACCTTTTAAAGATTAAAAGCAGCAGAATCCAGCTGAAGAATTAGTAAATCCCAAAGACACTGTGATATTTAGTCTAATAATTGTGCATAGAAAATTACAACAAACTAGATAGCTGGTGTTTTTATTAAGTTTAAATAAATGGATAAACATAAATTAAGAGGACCTGGCTTGAAAGGTTACTTTGAACTGTCATCTGCATTTCCAAGGAGTAAGAATCAAGTACAGAACATAATGGTTATATAGACAAGCCCAAACTAGAACACATACTTCCTGACTTTCAAACAAATCCCTATCCACTAAGAAACTTGGACAACTTCTGTCCTGCTGTAAAGAATCATTAGACACTAGATCAACATTTCTAAATTGTTTCATTTAAGAGAAAAAACAGTTACTTGATTCCTTATTCATGCCACATTTACAGCCTCCTCTTTATTTAAGTAGAGGAGCTCTGAAAATGGCACCAAAAGCCAGTCCATCATGAACAAGAGCAATAAAAATTACAATATGTGCTGGAAAATACAAAATCCCATGATAGCATTAGGCTGTCATATAAGTAAATAAAAATAATAATCATTGTCATTTTCACATGCTGAAAATGACAAGCTTCATGCAACCATTTGAATTTCACCCTATCATTATCTTCTTCATCATCTTACATTCCAGACTTAAGAGGCACTCCTATAAATGCAAAACACTCACTGAAATTATGCTAAAATAGGGCTGTAGTTCATTGTTAAGTAAAGCAAGAGAGGAAAAATTCCCAACCCGTAAAGAAATCACTGAAAAAACACAGTTCTTATAGGACAACATTTTCATAAATCCAGTTTCAACAAAAACACTGCAAGGAAGAGGTTTAAAAATGGGTAAAAGCATGAAATAACCAGAAACAAGATGTTTGGTCAACCTGAAAAGAAACTCTTAGGAACAGTTTGTTTTATCGAAAAAAATTAACATTTTGTTTCAACCAAATCCATAATATTCTCTCGATGTCTGTTTTCTAGTTGGAGTCTCTGAATCCATTATTCATAGGCACAAAAATTATATAAACACATGAAGCCAGTGTTATATGAACAAACAAAATTACCCATAAACCCCCACACAAAATCACATCTAATACCGAAAAAGGTTTTTTTTCACATTTCATGTGTCAGAATTTGACAAACATTCAAATAATCAACGTAAGTCCCTAATGCCTTAAAAATGTTATGAGGCTATGCTTTGGACAATACAATATTTAAACCATTTCAACCCACAGGCCACAGAAATAAGATCTCTTCTCCCTTAAAATTCCCTTGTAAGTCTTACCTTTTAGCTTATGGTTAAGAGTAACTAGAAAAAATGACTCCTTCTGACAAGAACAAGCCTTCAATGCTGCTTTTTATTTCTACTTTTTCCCCCTTCTTTAAGCGCTGCACAGAGGCCTTATATAGCTGAGAGTTTTTTGGTCATGCTGCCAAACATATTAACTAGTTGACAATATTTATAATCATTGTAAGCACTAATAGAGAAACTTAATGAACTGATCCAGTCCATGAGTACTGGCTGTAGTCTGCTGTAACAGGGTGGTCTATCCTTTAAGAAGGAGCAATCAGCCCTAGTGAGAGAGCCCAGCTGGAGATATTTGGATAGACAAAGAGTATCCAGCTAGGGGCTTTAAAAAGCTCCAAGAAGATTAAACAAGGAAGGAAGAAGTAAGCTGTGAAGAAGGTAATAAAGTGAAGAACAGTTTGCAGTGGGAAAGAGGAGCAAGGTTGCTCTGCTGTGGCTAGAGGCTAAGGGCTCCCCTCCTAATGCCTGAGACTGGGCAGATGAATTTGGTTTGGTTTCTTTATTTGTTTGCTTCATTGATGCTTAAAAACTTTTATTTTGGAGACTGGCTGAGGAACTCCCCAAAGAGAAAAACCTGCCTGCCTGCAGAAGCCAAGCCAGCAAGCTAGCAAACCATTTACCTGCACTTTTGTAGCCATTGTTTTTAGGGAAGCACAAAAGTGCTTCTGAAACAGTCCATAAGAGTCTGTGCCCCTCCACTCTGGCCAGCTGAGGTGGCCAGCTGCACTGATGGGATTGGGGCGAGGGGAAGGAGGAATGCATTGGGTATCTTAAAAGAATATGAGCTTTGCAGACAAGGTTTTTTGGGTGAATCTGCTATCTTTTATTAGACCAACTTAAATAGTTGGAAAACAATTATTAAGCAAGCTTTTGGGTTCAAAAACCCTTTGTCAGGCTAAGGAAGTTTCAGCAGTTGGTGTGTGCTCTTCCTGGATGGAACAAAATGATGGCTTTGTGTGTATTCTGAGAATACTCAGAGATCAAAATTTTAGAATAAATATTGACCCTGTAGACCTGAAATTTTGACCTGGAAAGAAGTAAAGAGGAAGGTCACAAGAAAACCTCTATGATTAAGAAGAAAATTCTGTTACTTATACTTTGGAGGATTGAGTGTTCTTTGAGTTTTTCCTGTTTTCTAGCTTCCCAAATAACAATTTTGAGATAAGAGAAGTACAGTGGAAGCATTTAAAATATCCAGTCTGTTTTTAGAGTTACTATGTATTTTAAGACGCAGAAATATTTTTGGGATCCAGATCCTCAGCTGCCCTAAAGTCAATGGACTGTAATTCAATGTTTCTGATTATTGCAGCTAAAACCTCTACAACTATAACAAACTTAAAGTGTGTCCAATTTAATAGATTTTATACATACTGGGCACATGAGATGTTTCTTGTGGACTCACCTAATTAGTTCTGCAGTAAAGTCTTGGCATCTACACGTGCGGCCATATTAAGCCACAGTAAACTAATAAAGTGCAACGTAAGTTAGTATTTGTAAACAGAAATGCTATCTTGCAGCAACATTAAATAATGTGCCACAATGAACATGTAGACACTGATGGGGATGGCTGGGGCATGACAGTGCTTCAGTGTGGGAGCTGCATGCTGGCTAGTCCAGCACTGGAGCACTCTTATGCCTCAGCCAGACCCAACACATTGAGCCAGTTCAGGGAAGCCCTGACACCCAAGCCCCCTGCCAGTTAGGGCTGCCCTGACTGGGCCCAATGTGCCATGCTCCCAGACACACATGTAAATGAGGTGTCCAGGAGCAGTAAACTCTAGTGCAAAACTGTGCTAGAGTTTATTTAGTCAAATTAATTGCACATGTAGATATTCCCACTGAAATGAAAAATGAATGGGATTCTAAACAGACTAAGCTAAATATAGTGGTAATATTAAATAACCAGTCAAAAAGAGAATGGTAAAAAATAAAAAAATAAAAAACACTTCAGCTGGTCCTAGTCCAAGTTCTCGCTAATACCCAGTTAGGTGAATTATGCTTGATTTAAACCCAGTAACTGAAAAAACAAAAACAAAAAACAGCTTCTGTTGTCCATCATCAACAATTTAAAGCATGAAGCTTTGCAAATATCTATAAGCGACTCCTTGTGACTCATAAATGTTCTTTGGTACCTAACTTGTTCAGCAAAAAAGTGCTACAAAAAAACCTAAATGGTTTATATCAGACTATTTTGTTATCTCACTGAACAGTTTGAGCTTTGGTTTCTCTCTAGAATGTCCCTGGTTGTAAAAAGTGCCACAATGGTACTTCACATTTGTTTGGATAGTAAAATATAAAATGCACTGCAGGTCCCCTGTGCTTCTGAAACAATATATTCAACTGACACTAGACGTCTCTTCATGCGGAAATGGAAAATTTGTTATATTCCTAAACTGTAAAAGTGTTTATTGTAACTTGGGTATTGATTTTAAAAATCAATACTGTTTCCTGTCAGCTCTGTCACTTAATATGAAACTTTTTTTATTTTGGAAAGGCTGCAGAGTCGCCAACCACTGGGATTCCAGAAGACACTAACATCCCAGACAATGTGTTTTCAGATTTGAAGAGACAATAACCACATAATAAATAGTTGAATTACTCTGTTATTGCCTTTCATATTGCACCATAAGGCACCATTTAACCTAATCTCTGAGGTCTTTAATAGTGGTTGAATCTTTTTGGAAATATTTCATACAGTTCAGGTCACAAACAAGTGGTAAGGAAATGTGAAGTAAACCTGAAGAATATTGGTGTATGAATAGGATGTATTCTAAGACAGGTTCCAAGCTCCCAAGATCCTTACACTGAAAACTCCATAAATGTTAATCAGTTTAATCGACTAAAGCTGCCCAAATGTTAATCAGCCTAAGAGACATGAGCCTGTGATAAATATATTAAGTTTCCACATGGCAAATAAAACACAGTAACAAAGTACTGTAGACTGAGGACTATTTCCTTTCAACTATTCTGACCACTGTGAATGTGGTTACATACTTTCTACCCACCTGGTATTACTGAATTCCTGTCCTAAAATTTTGTGAGGTATCGCTATGGATTCTTTCTAATTATATGAATTATGTTCCAATGATGCCTAAAAGAGGTCTTCCATATGCATTGTTTTGAGATCCTTCTAAAAGAGGATCACCTTACAGCCTACAGAACCTTTGGGTCTAGCCCACAGAGCAGGGGCTTCAGCAGTGTTCAGCAACAGGAGAGTTTGCCCATGACACAGCACATCTAGGTGGCAGAGATAAGCAACAGTAGCTGGATTCTAGTGCCAGTCCTTGGATACTTCTACCAGACCTTGGTCATTCAAGCCAGCTGCTAGAAATTGTTTCTGACCCCCAATTCTAGAAGCAAAGAATTTTCTAACCAAGGTTGTTATTATTTCAGGATGATATTTCAGCTGCATCTACATGTGCTCTTAATGCTATAAAGGCTTACTAGATGCATCTACATGTACAAATGCTGCTGGGCAGGTGTCTGCACATGCTTCCATTTAGGAGCAAATTTGCTTCTCCTGGCAGGAGTCTGCTTCTGCCCCCTCTGACCCTGCACCAGCCTCCTGCAAGCCAAGGGGTGGCAGGGAGCACAGGGCCAGGAGACCGCTATTTCAAGGCAGGAGCTGGGAGATTGCTCACTGCCCCCAGAAGCTGCCTGCTGCTGGGGTGGGCTCTGGTGGTGGAGCCCAGATGGGAACAATGAGCCCCTGCCCCAGAAGCAAGGAGCTCCTGGTCCAGCTCCCTGATTGGTGCATGGGGCTTGGAAAGAGCTGCAGGGGGAGGACAGCTGGGGGCTTGCTGCTAGCTTCCCCATGGGCTAGTTAGGGCAGGGGGCTGGGCCCTGCCCCTCCCCACAGCTCACTCCAAGCCTCCATAGCGATTGCCTGATTGGGGCGCAAGTCTGGGAAAAAGTTGTGGGGATGGGACCTGCCCCTGACTAGGACGGTTCCCAGCCAGCTCAGGCTGCACAGGGAATCTGGACATGCAACCCAGAGGTGACTGGAGATTGTCTGAAATGGGACAGTCCCCAGCCAGCTCCAGACTGCACATAGAGACTTCTCCACACAGTCCAGGGCTGGCCAGGAACTGTCCCAGTCTGAGGCAGGTCCCAGCCAGTTCCAGGCTGAGTGGGGAACTCTTCCCCATGCAGGGAGCTCCCTACCCCATCTCCATGATCATGGAGCAAATACAACCAAGTACTAAATAAATGTGTAGTAACTAGAATTATTGCGCAGTAGTGCTAGCAGATGCCTATTTAGTGATGCTACTGTGCAGTAGCCTAATACTACTGAGTAGTAGCATATTAGTATGTCCGTGCTGTGACACACTACTGCACAGTGTTATTAGGCTACTGCACAGTTAGCATCTCATGTAGATGCACCAGTAAGCCTTCCCTGTTGGAATCAAATCTGCTCCCAATGGGTTAGCTCAATACAGGGGCGCTCTTACCCTGCTCTGGGCCCTGCAGCAGCTAGGGGGAGCTCCAGGCTCCCTTGGGATGCTAGCCCGAGGGCTAGAAGAAAGCAAAGGGTCAGCCCCCATGCACATAGAATCAGGAGAGCTCTTCTGGCTGCAGCAGTAGCTGTCTCCTTGCCTTGTACACATCAGGAAGGGTCCTAATGTGCAGGGGGCCAGGAAACAACTGCTGCTGCAGAGTTCTCTGGCCCCCTACAAATGGGGCCAGCCCCATGACCAGTGGAGCTTCCCTGCACAGCTGGGGGGTGGCCAAAAGTGGGACAGCTCCTGCCCAGCCCAGAGCTGGCTGGGAGCTGCCCCAGAAGCAGGAAAGCTCCTGGCCAGCCCCCAGCTGTGTGGGGAAGCAGAGAGTATCCCTATCCCAGGGCTGCACAGCTCCCTGCTCATGTGTAAAGCTAGTAGCTGAGCCGCACTGAGACAGCAGGAGGCAGATAGCTATTCCATCCTGGTTCTACTCCCAGGTTTTAGGGGAAGCTGGGAGCTAAGCAGCAGCAGGACTAGGGACATTCCTTGCCCCTGTGGCCTCTAGTGTTGGGGCAGACATCTACATGTGTGCTGCTGTGCAGTATCTACTGCACAGTTAGTTTGCTACCTGTATTTACTGTGCAGTAAATGGTGTATAAGTGTATGTGGTAACGAACAGTAGATTAATTTACTGTGAAGTAAAACATCTCATGTAGATACACCCACAACCCATTAGATATTTTTGTAATTTTTAACCATTCCTCACAATGAATAGAAGGGTTTTTTTCTCCCAAAGTATTTATGCAAAAGAAGCAGAACTGCAGTATTCAATGCTTCCTTGCAATATATCTGTGCGGAGGTTGGGCTTAAGATGCCTCCTCTTATCTTTCTATACCACCCAGTGAACTGTCGATACTCCGACATTCCCGCCTGCCACATCTTGGATGTTATTATTCTATATTCAATTTTTTTTTTCAATGTCACTAGTTGGGAGGGTAGTTCTGTCAATTTTTTTTTTTAATAGATCTCTAATAGAGGTTCCCAGGCATTATGGGTAAGTTATCTTGCTTGCTTCTCCATATGTTCACATGCACTCCATGGTATAGATAATCAGTCTGGTTCAAATCAAAACTTGTCTTTATTTTTAACTTTTATCACTCTATACAACCTTCCTGTACTTTTGGGCAGAAATTCTCTCTCTCTCTCTCCTTTTTTTTTTTTAAATATCAACTTGGTAATTCTATTTATCTAATACTCTTATGCTGTAGCTATTACCTTGTCTGAACAGAACTTAGTATTAATAAAAAAAAAAGTTTCTTTCTTTCTTGTCCATCTGTATTTCCATTTTTTGTTACAGGCTTTTATCTTCAACCCCAGTAAATGCCTTGTTGGCATATGAGTCGATTTTTTTTATCCTGCATGAGACAGATGCCTCGGAACCTCTTGAAGTGATAATACTGTCCCATTCACTCTCTGCCTTTTTGTTTTTCCCCCTCTACGTCGGTCTCATAGGACACATCCTGCAGTGTTAGTCTCTGCAGGGATCTGCCCCTCACTCTTGGAGCTCTGTTCTTTCCCTGGTGCTACAAGAAGTCTTTAGGTAGGTTTCTTCTCCTCCTGGAGAGGAGGAGAAGAAACCTCCCCTTCCCCCTCTTCTCCTCCTCTTTCTTCCCCTTTTTCTGCTCCTTTCTTCACTTTTTTTCCCCACTAGAGCTCCTATCTCACTGCCTTGCTCCGATCTTGGAGCTTCTATCCTTATGTAGTAGTGTCTCTGGAAGCAGCATTCCCCGGGTCTCCTTGCTGCAGCCGTGCTCACTCCTTCACACACCTTCCCCCTTAAGACGCTGCTAGGCACCTTTTGTTGTTTATCTGGGTCTTTGGGATGAACAGGGGTTGCACTGTCCTGGGTACTTGAGTCCTCTAGTAGTTGTGTATCCAGAAGACATCAAGATAGGAAGTCAGCCACCACGTTCGCATGCCCAGGCCTGTATTTGATATCAAAGTGAAAAGGTTGTAAGGCCAGAGCCCACTGTGTGATTTGGGTATTATCTATCTGGGTGGTCTTCAACCACTTCAAGGGTGCATGATCAGTAATCAAAGTAAATCTATGGCCCAGGAGGTAATACCAAAAATATTATACTCCCCATTTAATCACTAGACACTCCCATTCGATGGTGGCATACCTTCTTTCTGGTGGATTAAATTTCCGGCTAGCATAGGCAATCAGACGCTCTATCCCTTCCACTTTCTGTGTCAACACGGCACCCATGACGTAGTTCGAAGTATCCATCTGTAAAATGAAAGGGCATGTAAAGTCAGGTGTATGAAGGATTGTGACATTACATAAAGCTTGTTGAGTCCTACAGAAGGCTTCTAAATGTTTCTCCTCCCACTTTATAGGCCCATTGCCATGCCCTTTTAATAGGTTACTTAAGGGGTCTGTTATCTCCACAAAAAGTGGTATGAACCTGGTATTTTTCTGGGTTGATGTTTAAACAGCACAGAATTTATTTTTTGACCTTGTCATAGTCCATCGCTTCACCCCATGCCATAGCCCGGTAGGCAGCTTGTGCTCTTCCTAACAAGAGTACGCCTAATTGGCTAGCCCAATGGCTTCACTCTAACCCAGACGCTAATGTGGCTTTTTCAAAGCTATCCAGGAAGGCTTCTGGGTCATCTTGCGGAGTCATCTTAGGGACTCTTGGTTCGACTTGGTGCTGTTGAGCCCATGCCTGTTGCTGTATCCATTTTTCTTCAAGTGCGATTTAATGAGCGACTTGTTGTTGTCATAGTAATTAACCAATTAAATGTAGGGTTTGTTGTAGAGGTTCCAGATTCCCCATGGGGTTCAGTTGTCTCTCCATGTTGTCCTTTGATCAGGCCATCATCGCACTTCCTGGCCAATGCACCACTGTGGAGGTTGGCTTGAGATGCCTCCTCTTATCCTTCTATAGCCACCCAGAAAACCGTTGATACCCCGACATTCCCCCCTGCCACATCTTGGATGTTATATTTGAATTATTTTTTTCAGTCACCAGTAGGGAGGGTTATTCTGTTGATTTTTTTTTTTTTCTTGTTAGATCTCTAATATAGGTTCCTGGGCACTATGGGTAAATTATCTCGCTTGCTTCTCCATATGTTCACATGTACTCGACAGTATAGATAATCAGTCTGGTTCAAATCAAAACTTGTCTTTATTTTTAACTTTTATGACTCTGTACAACCTTCCTGTACTTTTGGGCAGAAATGGTCTCTCTCTCATTTATTTATTTATTTATTTATTTACAATATCAACTTGGTAATTCTACTTATCTAATACCCTTATTCTATGGCTATTACCTTTTCTGAACAGAACTTAGTATTAAAGAAAAAATATCTTTCTTTCTTGTCCATCTGTATTTCCATTTTTTGTTACAGGCTTTTATCTTCAACCCCGCCAAATGCACACATTTACCTTGTTGGCATATGAGTCGATTTCTTTATCCTGCATGAGACAGATGTCTCGGAACCTCTTGAGGTGATAATGCTGTGTCCCATTCACTCTGCCTTTTTTTTTTTCTCCTCTAGGTTGGTCTCATAGGATGCGTCCCGTGGCATTAGTCTCTGCAGGGATCTGCCCCTCACTCTCAGAGCTCCAGTCCTTCTCTGGCGCTACAAGAAGTCTTTAGGTAAGTTTCTTCTCCTCCCAGAGATCCTTTTTCTTCCCCCTTTTCTCCTCCTTTCTTCACTTTTTCCCATGCTGGAGCTCCTGTCTTGCAACCTCGCTTCAATCTCAGAGTTTCTATTGTTAAATGGTAGCAGCTCCAGAAGTGGCATTCCCCGGGTCTCCTCGCCACAGCTGCACTCACTCCTTCACAATCTGATAGAAGTTATTTAGTTGCATTCTCCTTAAGAAATGTTAAGCTTTTAATAAAATCTTAAAAAGAAACTTGGTATGAAAAGTCAGCATGAAAATTGTGTTGCTGGGCACTATTGGTTTGGCCAGGCCAATATTCAGTATTTATCTAAAGTTCAATGATTTCTGAACCTCCAAAACTTTCAATGATATTCAGTTTGTGTCAATCATTTGGCGCATATGAGTTCTTCTCACTTCCCAAGACCTGTGACTTTTTTCTCAACCCATCTAGAATGGTCTCTTCATGGGTTTGACAGACTTCTTTATTGAATCCTGAAACAAATGACTTGTTCCCTTGTGTCTTGCATCAGAATTAACTTATACCTGGAAAGCCCCTGAATGCACAAAACCAAATGAGTTTAAAACTAATTCTTGTGCAAAACAGAAGCCAGAAATCTATTGAACCACATGTACCATATATCCCATATACTTGCATCATATATATACATACACTTGACAATTGTGTAGGGGCTAACCTTAAAACTACCAGAAGACTAACTAATCCTTCCTGAGATTTAACAATCAGGTAGAGGAATATTGTACAATGATAACTTTGCAGACTATAATAGGGGAAAATCAGACAGAAACAACATTTAGTTCTATTGAATGGTTGTGGATAAAGAAAAGCTAGTGACTGATATTTTTACAAAGACAGAGACTAATAATAGCATGATGGTTACCATATGAAATACATTCTTCTGGGCAATTTTTAAGGGGAAATCGTATCAATACCATTTTCAAGATATATATTATATTTTATAGTAGAAAAATGGTTTGGTTCCTTACCAATAAATGGTAGTTCGTAAGTACAGACTGTACCTTTAACAACATCTGCTACTTCTCCATTAATAGAATTATAGAATTGTAATAAGTGAACTTCCTGGATGTCAAAAATGGGAAAAAACGCAAAATGTGACCTGTCAGTTAAAGTTTCACTTTAGGTAAAATTTTAAATAAAGGTTTTAGGTAGCAAATTATCATTATTATAGAAAATACATGTCACACTTATAGTGAAGAATATTAGGTAAGATTCTGAGATAAGAATATGTATAATTAAGTTGGTAGTCATAGAAAATGCTCCCAAACCTTCTGAGTGAAGTAGAAGAATACAATTACCTGATTCACATCACAAGTTGCTTTAAAACATGTATAAGTTAAATTACTAACATCAAAAAAACTGTTCATCATCTTGGGATTCTTATATTGAGTAGTAATACAACAAATAAAAAAAGTCAGATCTTTGGCTGGCATAACTCATTGACTTCAATGATGTCACATAGATTTACATGCATTAAGAACCTGATAAGTTCTTACTTTGGTAATAAACTTTGTCAACAGAAGGATTTCTCCTACATCTTGTAATTAATATAACTCCATGAAAGCAATCTATTTATGAGAAGGCTGATGGTTCAAAAAGTAGTCCACTGATGCACATAGTACAAGTACCTGGATAGAACAGAACTGGAGGATTTGAGAGTCTAAGCCCAAGAACACTTTTGGTGAGCTTGAAAACTTGTTGGTTTTTCTTTTTTCTTTTTCTTTTTTTGGCAGGGAGGTTGTTTTTAAATTCATAAAGAAAGAAAAAGATTGAAAAGGATAAAAATAAGAAAGTTACCAACTGAAAAGTCAGCAATATATAGCCCAATAACTTCTATGGGAGGTAAGATAAAATTGTAGGGATCTTTATTAGTTTCTCTGTATAATCGTATACTTAAAACGGTGATAGTTGCTTTTAAAAAGTCATTAATATCCTAAATAGCAGTAAATTTCCTTCTTTGCTGTGCACAGTTCAATTACTTTTTTCATTTGATCAACACTGGATGTACACTATAGAATAGATTTAAGCCACACATTACTCCGTGGGAACTATCTCAGTGATGTTCAAAATTGATCCTGCTTACAGCATAAGAAGCCTGGTTGAAATGAAACAGTCTATTAAACTGGTTCTCGACCTTTTCAGACTCAAGAAGCCCCTCCTTAGACTCAAGGTGCCAGCTCTTAGTTTTCACTCATTTTTTTGACTCTGGAAAAATAATTTAGCAATAAGTTCCGAAGAACTCAGAAATAATACAACAAATGAAGGCATTTTTGTTGTTTTTTTTAATATTATGGATTCTTATTTGAGATAGTTGGGTTTATTTTGTGAATTATGTTTGCACACCCAGTAGTTCTAATAGTGTGTGGCATCTCACAGAACTTCTGAAGGAATCTCAAGGCACCCTTGGGTACATAGCACCTTGGTTGAAAATCACTGGTCTAAAGAATATGCTGCTGGGTTGGCTTTAGCCATTTTATGTTCTATTTAGATCTGAGGCTTAAGTGTAATGTAAATTAAACAATAGAAACGTGTGATTTATATCTTCATAGACATAGGTAAATTCTGCCAGAAATGCTTTTTTTGGCTTAAATTGCTTAGTCTCTGCTCTGCACTACATTCTGCATATCAAACACGTGAAAATCAATTTTACACTACAAATGGTGCAAGAGTAAGTTTACTGCTATTCATTATAGGAAACAGCTGCCGAACCTCACAGTATAATTTTTGAGAACATAGATATGATAAACAACATTTTGCAGAATGCATTATTTTCTCCCCTTCCTATATAAACTTGAGGCCAAAGAAATTTTTATCTTCTTTTGGAAATATCAGTGCAGACATTTATGAAATACCATAGTAAGCAAATTCTGATTATCCCCGGCTTCCTCTATTGGCTAGCCTGTTGATTTCTGACTCTGTGTAATAAGCATTGTGGACATGCAGAAAGCAACCTCTGTTTCACAACTGTTTTGTGCCATGGCTTAGCAGATAAGACACGTATTAAAGTGGTAGATTTAGTGGTCAAAATTATAAAATGACAAGTCACATTGATTTTTATTAGGCCTACTCATGTGGGTAGTAAGAGTAAGAGTTGACCCTGAAAGCTTTGTTCACAGTTGAATGATCTTTCCCCTTTCAAATAGTTTAGAAGAAATGCCTCCCTTTTGTCCCAGCCTAGGCAAATGAGACAAGTGCTGTGCGTATGTTAATATAGGTAACATACAAGTAGTAAAGAGATATCTCCTATCTATGTAGGCAACCTAATGGCAGTGTAGAAAAATTCTTAGTAAAAGTGTGTAATGATCCAATACTATTTCCCTCAAGAAAGGGCATCTTTTATTTTTTCAACTTAATGAATTATTACTGCAAATAATGGAGTTATAACAATGATCTTTTTTTCCTGTTAATGGCCAAAAATAAAAAGCTTTGTAAAAGGTAGGCACCCAAACTGGCACTCAGACAAGTGGCTGAGCTTAACTACTTCTAATTGTGGTCTAAATATGCTATTCAATTTTAATATTCATTTTGAAAGGTTACTAATATAATTAAACATGAGACTTGGAATGCTGAAGAGAATGAAAAATGCATGCAACTCCTGGTTCATAAAATTGCAGTAACAGTTAATTGTTAATGGAGATATAATATCTGCCACTGCCACTCAGTCTATGCTTAATGTTATACCACAGAACACTGCAATTCTGGCACTGATACAGTGAGGGCACTGTGTTGGGAGATGCTGAGTTTTCAGCTTTCATTAACTTCAGCGGCAGAGGAGGATTCTTAGCAACTACCGGGCAGCATTCAACACTTTACAGAATCAGGTCATAGTCCTCCTTAGAATTAAAAATGCTTGACAGTTTTACTAAAGACATCAAAATCAATATCTTTTGCAAGCAGAGAATGATTTTTCCTTTTTTTAATTATCTCTACCTCAGTGTCAGGGGGAATTTAGCTGTACAAGTCTAACTCACTGGTGACTGAGACTTTCAAGTTCCTTTCCCTGTCCAACTGAGAGATGATAGTTGTTACAGCCTCTGTACAGCCTCTGGCTATAACAGCCTCTGTTCACACTTTAGCTAAATTTGTAGCAGCTCACACTCCGAACTCTGGAGGCTGCTCTTTCAGTCACCCATGCATTAGCCAAGAGGTGGGTACTACATCCACACTGACAACAGAGCTCTGTTCTGCTTCGTATGCCTAGCCATGACATCCAAAGTGGCTCTTTCTATTACCGTGCACTTACCAATTTCAGTATGTTACAGATTTCATTGTCATTTTATAATGCCGTGGGAGTGTATTAAGAAATGGTATTGAGCTTGATAAGGAGCAAAAGTGACTTTATGCACTGTATGTGTAATTAATTTAATCCTTGTATATTAGTTTTGTTTTGTTTTTTTAACTAAAGCCGGAGTGTAGATGTGGTTATGTATTGACAGGCTTCCAAGTTTTGTAGGCATGATATTCACAGGTGGTGGAGTGTAATCTGAGAACAAAATAAAACAAAACTTCTACAAAGTACATTTAGTAGAAATTTGCAAAGGGAAGTAGACATGGCGTGGACTGTAGGTGCCACCTCTTTTAGAAACAAGGGAGGAACCTAGGAAAAAAGCTGGGACTGTATTAGCTTATGACAAGGGCATTTTCAAAGGGAAAGGATTTTGAGAGAGAGGCTGGAGAATGTGTCCTACTCACTACAGTTGCAGATGCAGTACTGGAAGAAAGACAAGTGATAGAGAGCAACCAGGCAGAGTAAAAGCAATGAGTTTTCATACAGTTGATCCCATATTTTCAAAATCTCCATTGAGACCTATAAGTTCAAATGAATGAGCTCCAGCTATTTCTGTGCTCATGGATACCTTCGCCTCCTATTGCCACTACATGAAGCAGTGTAAAATAGCATGTATTTGTGGAAAACTCCATCTAGAGAACCTCACCCTCTATCCTGAATGTAATATATCCATAGAAAAGCTATTTTAGTATGAAACAGTCTTGGCACAAGCATCTCAACACATATTTCTTCCCAAAATAATTCAGTGGAATTTGAGACCCATCCCTTGGGGAAATTCTTCCCACAAAATTCTGGTGCTGAGCTAGCTCAGAGATCTGTATGCTGCTGACAGCCATTGATGTTTGGTTTTGGAATGGTATTTTGTGACCAAATATATTAAAATGTTCACAACAACATTTTTTTGTTTATTTAACGCCGGTAAGTTTTTAAAAACCTAACCTATGTTTTGTTCATTTCCCATTCTATTTTTTCTTTCAATTCACAGTATCCCACAGCAGCCAGGACATGAGCAATTTGGCCATGATGAAATTAAATCTCTTTTCTTTAATTCATAATGAAATTACTTTTGCAATAACATGAACACTTCAAAGTGTTGGAATTCTCAAGTCTCTCTCACTTCATTACGGCAATTCTTTAATTAGCTTTCTAATTGTACTATGTAACGCTAGAAAGTGGCATGGGATGTGTGGAAAAGTTGTGGCACAGTAAGGACTAGAGTAGCTGGCAGAGGAAAGCAGCTCTTCTTTCATCATGCTTCCCATGGAACCAGAGACAGCAAAGGAGCTTCTCCTCTTGGCTCCTACATCTCTGAAAATCCTGTGTGTGCATGCATGCAAGCACTTGGAGGCAGAGAATCTACTTTCAGTCCTATGGTCCCCAAATTTCTGAACAGACTCTTTATGGGGAGCTCATCTCAAAATTACTGTAGATACATTGACATTACTTCTCCATCTACATCTGCAATATTTCTCCAAAGTGCAGTTGAATCTGGTACAGCAATTGTGCATTACCACATGGCTAAGTATACCATGTCAGCAAGCTGAAGTGGGGAAAAATGGCAGAAAACTAACAGAAAGAGGAACAGAGCCCTGGTTCACATCATGGAAACCCCTCCCCCACCCTCTTGCAGGTGTGTGAAGAGCCAGAAGATTTCCCAAATCTCTCGCAGCATAGGACAGTGGTGCTCAACATTTCTGGAAGACAGGCTGGATGAGTGGGGTGTAATCAGTCTGTGGACTGCATCTGGCATGAGAAATGATCCTACATGCTGAATTGTGGGCTGCATGCCAGGTCCAGGCATGGACTAGTTTCACGTGCCAGGTCTGGGAACCAATCCATGTCCTAGGTCAGGGGCCACAGATAAGGTCTGACCCCATGTGCTGGGTCTGGACCATACACTGGGTCTGACCCCCTGTGGACTGGCTCCATGTTCTGGCCTGATCCTGCACCTATAAGGCCATGTCATCTATCTCTTGCAGCTCCCCATGACTCCAAAAATTTAGTGGTGGGGGAGAGTTGGCAGCGTTAATTGCTTTGGGCCTTCCCAATGCAAAATTTCCAGACCTGAATAACTTGACTCTGGGGACCATACCTAGCTTATGAACTGCACTTTGGGCACTACTGGCCTAGGACATGCATAGAATTAAAAATGCTTGACAGTTTTACTAAAGACATCAAAATCAATATCTTTTGCAAGCAGAGAA
Source organism: Alligator sinensis (assembly GCF_000455745.1). NCBI lineage: Eukaryota > Metazoa > Chordata > Crocodylia > Alligatoridae > Alligator > Alligator sinensis. The sequence goes on along the minus strand of NW_005842020.1, from coordinate 439,421 downwards.
TGATTTTTCCTTTTTTTAATTATCTCTACCTCAGTGTCAGGGGGAATTTAGCTGTACAAGTCTAACTCACTGGTGACTGAGACTTTCAAGTTCCTTTCCCTGTCCAACTGAGAGATGATAGTTGTTACAGCCTCTGTACAGCCTCTGGCTATAACAGCCTCTGTTCACACTTTAGCTAAATTTGTAGCAGCTCACACTCCGAACTCTGGAGGCTGCTCTTTCAGTCACCCATGCATTAGCCAAGAGGTGGGTACTACATCCACACTGACAACAGAGCTCTGTTCTGCTTCGTATGCCTAGCCATGACATCCAAAGTGGCTCTTTCTATTACCGTGCACTTACCAATTTCAGTATGTTACAGATTTCATTGTCATTTTATAATGCCGTGGGAGTGTATTAAGAAATGGTATTGAGCTTGATAAGGAGCAAAAGTGACTTTATGCACTGTATGTGTAATTAATTTAATCCTTGTATATTAGTTTTGTTTTGTTTTTTTAACTAAAGCCGGAGTGTAGATGTGGTTATGTATTGACAGGCTTCCAAGTTTTGTAGGCATGATATTCACAGGTGGTGGAGTGTAATCTGAGAACAAAATAAAACAAAACTTCTACAAAGTACATTTAGTAGAAATTTGCAAAGGGAAGTAGACATGGCGTGGACTGTAGGTGCCACCTCTTTTAGAAACAAGGGAGGAACCTAGGAAAAAAGCTGGGACTGTATTAGCTTATGACAAGGGCATTTTCAAAGGGAAAGGATTTTGAGAGAGAGGCTGGAGAATGTGTCCTACTCACTACAGTTGCAGATGCAGTACTGGAAGAAAGACAAGTGATAGAGAGCAACCAGGCAGAGTAAAAGCAATGAGTTTTCATACAGTTGATCCCATATTTTCAAAATCTCCATTGAGACCTATAAGTTCAAATGAATGAGCTCCAGCTATTTCTGTGCTCATGGATACCTTCGCCTCCTATTGCCACTACATGAAGCAGTGTAAAATAGCATGTATTTGTGGAAAACTCCATCTAGAGAACCTCACCCTCTATCCTGAATGTAATATATCCATAGAAAAGCTATTTTAGTATGAAACAGTCTTGGCACAAGCATCTCAACACATATTTCTTCCCAAAATAATTCAGTGGAATTTGAGACCCATCCCTTGGGGAAATTCTTCCCACAAAATTCTGGTGCTGAGCTAGCTCAGAGATCTGTATGCTGCTGACAGCCATTGATGTTTGGTTTTGGAATGGTATTTTGTGACCAAATATATTAAAATGTTCACAACAACATTTTTTTGTTTATTTAACGCCGGTAAGTTTTTAAAAACCTAACCTATGTTTTGTTCATTTCCCATTCTATTTTTTCTTTCAATTCACAGTATCCCACAGCAGCCAGGACATGAGCAATTTGGCCATGATGAAATTAAATCTCTTTTCTTTAATTCATAATGAAATTACTTTTGCAATAACATGAACACTTCAAAGTGTTGGAATTCTCAAGTCTCTCTCACTTCATTACGGCAATTCTTTAATTAGCTTTCTAATTGTACTATGTAACGCTAGAAAGTGGCATGGGATGTGTGGAAAAGTTGTGGCACAGTAAGGACTAGAGTAGCTGGCAGAGGAAAGCAGCTCTTCTTTCATCATGCTTCCCATGGAACCAGAGACAGCAAAGGAGCTTCTCCTCTTGGCTCCTACATCTCTGAAAATCCTGTGTGTGCATGCATGCAAGCACTTGGAGGCAGAGAATCTACTTTCAGTCCTATGGTCCCCAAATTTCTGAACAGACTCTTTATGGGGAGCTCATCTCAAAATTACTGTAGATACATTGACATTACTTCTCCATCTACATCTGCAATATTTCTCCAAAGTGCAGTTGAATCTGGTACAGCAATTGTGCATTACCACATGGCTAAGTATACCATGTCAGCAAGCTGAAGTGGGGAAAAATGGCAGAAAACTAACAGAAAGAGGAACAGAGCCCTGGTTCACATCATGGAAACCCCTCCCCCACCCTCTTGCAGGTGTGTGAAGAGCCAGAAGATTTCCCAAATCTCTCGCAGCATAGGACAGTGGTGCTCAACATTTCTGGAAGACAGGCTGGATGAGTGGGGTGTAATCAGTCTGTGGACTGCATCTGGCATGAGAAATGATCCTACATGCTGAATTGTGGGCTGCATGCCAGGTCCAGGCATGGACTAGTTTCACGTGCCAGGTCTGGGAACCAATCCATGTCCTAGGTCAGGGGCCACAGATAAGGTCTGACCCCATGTGCTGGGTCTGGACCATACACTGGGTCTGACCCCCTGTGGACTGGCTCCATGTTCTGGCCTGATCCTGCACCTATAAGGCCATGTCATCTATCTCTTGCAGCTCCCCATGACTCCAAAAATTTAGTGGTGGGGGAGAGTTGGCAGCGTTAATTGCTTTGGGCCTTCCCAATGCAAAATTTCCAGACCTGAATAACTTGACTCTGGGGACCATACCCTCTTTCCCCATTTCTTTAGAAACAACTGCCTCTCAGCAATGCAATATGGTCGTAACTCAATGGGCTTTATTCTTCATAGCCATGCACTTGACATAAATCCATTGTAACATTGTCTTAAACCTACTAATCAAAATTATTAGTACTGTCATACACACTTTTTGTAGATTTGAATGTCTGAGTGCAATTTCAGATACAAAGAATCAAGCAACATGGACAGGGGTAGCATGCACTTCTTAAAACTGGAGCTGGGCCAGCTGGAGCCATGTTCCAGCTGCCAGCCAGACTCCAAGCAGCAGGACTGCTGCTGCTGCAGCCCTGGGAGGCCCCAGGCTTACCCTGGGAGGTAAGGCCACTGGGGGCAGCACTGGGCTGGCCCCAGCCTCTCCTACCCCACCCAAGGTAGCCTGCTGAGCTCCAGAGGGTGCATGTCACAGCCATTCCCTGAGGACAGCTAGCAGCAGCACAAAATGCACCATCGCTAGTTGTCCCCAGGGAACCAAATGTCCACGCTTGTGTGGACACAGCCTGTGAGAGCAGTAAGGGTTTTTGTTGTTTTTGTTATTGTTTGTTTGTTTTTTAAATCTCCTTTAACAGTGTTTCTATAGGATCAGGGTATGCCCACAGTTCGTATAGTAGGGAGGAAGGGAAAATGGAAGGGTTTATTCACAAGAAAACCAAATTGGATTGTCATTCAACTGATTTTAGATAAGTGCCTCTGCCAAATGGGCCCCACTCTTTCATTGCATTAGTTATATATTCATGTTATTTACTTAAAAAGTCTCATTATTGAGCTTAGCTTATCATTGTAGAGACAGATTTTCATTCACTCTCTTCAGTTCCTTTGATTATTGTCCTCAATACTAAAAGTCTGCAACATCAAATATTTAAAAAAGGACAAAAAAATTATATATGTATAGATAGATAGATAGATAGAAACTTATTGGTTAAAAAGTACTTCTGAGAACTCTGGCAGATGATCAACTATAACAACATAGTGAAAGCACTTTGTTTCCTCTTCATCATATAATGCTGCCTTTCACAATTCAAGTTAAATTTAACTCAAAAATTTATGAGGATAATACTGAGAGCTCATCACAAGGAGAAAAATAGTGGGAGGGGAGAGCTAGGTGATATAAGTAAAAACAGGTACCAGCAGGATTTACACAATGGCTGGATTGAGCCAGGCATAGAACTGCCCTCAAGATCAAGGAATCATGGGGGTTTCTACTTTCTGATGCACCAAGCAGAAATCCAGTGTGGTAGAGATGCAAGCCTTTTAACAAACAAGTTCAATAAGTTTGCAGCTCTATATTATGCATTATTTCATTTTCTAGCAGCAAATATAGTTTTTGATCATTAATTTAATTAAACTTCACTTTCCCATTCAATGAAACATATTAATCCTGGCAGAGATACTCCTACATTACTTCTCGCCATGAGTGCATTTTTCTCCCCTCTTCATTGCTGATTACCGTCTTTCATAGATTTATTTTTCCAGAAGAATACTGATTTCTGAAGTACATAAATGTAAGCTGTATATTTATAGAAGGGTTCCATGTCCATATATATGAAAACAGTTAATAAATAAAATTATTACAGCAGGAGTTGGGAATATGACCTGTCCAGGTCTTTTTGAAAATCCCAGTGAGTATGTATCTATATCTTAGGTACCTACATACCTTTGAAACTCCAGTTCCCAGTGACACAGATCCCAGAATTCCTTAAAAACAATCTGTCGCAGGGCACCTTGGTGCCTGCTCCTAGGGAGTAGAAACTGCCAGGGAGAGAGAGCCCTGGCAGGACACAACGAGCCCAGATGAGGGTTGCCAGGGTAATGAGCACAGCTGCGGGTTGCCGGAGCAGCTAAGGAGAGCCAGCTGCCTGTAGGAGGCAGGGCCTGGCCCTTATAAAGCCCAGGGCTGAGGCCAGGCTGGCAGTTCCCTGCCAGCAGCCAGAGGGCCAGGACCTCCGGGAGTTAGGATGAGGAGAGAAGCCTCACAGCAAGTACTGCTTGATCAGAGTTGAGCAATGTTAAATTATAGCCAGTGGCTTTGAGCTGAGTTATAGCCAGGAGGCTCTAGTTTATGTTTGTGTTGTTGTGTATTACACTGGTGGTTTGGGTGAGGCTGTAGGGATTGTAGGAGGCCTCATAGGGACCCACAGAGGGTAGGGGCCCTAGCGCCAGTGAGGGCGCAGGTTTCTCAGGGGGAACCCCAGTGGTATGGGAGCCCCAGCGCCAGTGAAGCTGCAGCGCCAGTGAGGGTGCAACTTGCGGGGTGTGTAGACCCCAGCCCCGGAGAGGGGCATTTTGAGAAGCCCCAGCGCGGGCACGACAAGACCCAGGAGGGGGCACTACCAGGAGGCCCAAGCATGGGCATGGCGAGCCCCAGGAAGGGGGAGCACACTTTAGGGAAGCCCAGCATGGGCACAGCGAGCCCCAGAGAGGGGGCAATATTATTGGGGAAACCCGGCGCGGGCATGTAAGGTCCCAGAGAAGGGGGACTATTGGGAAGCCCGAGACGGGCGTAGCGAGCCCGGCTGTAAGCTAGTGCGGCAACATCCCTCAGATAGAGGCAGGGTGCTGCGATGGTCCCCGACGGAAGGGGTTAGTAGTACAATGCCCCAGGAGAAAGGCAAGGTGCTGTGGTGGTCCCCGACGGAAGGGGATAGCAGTGCGGTGAGCCGGGATCAGAGAGGGTAGCCGTGCGGTTGGCCTAAAGGACTGGAGACCCGCTAGAGGGTCCCTGAGCGGGACAACGCTTTTAGAGAAGGCCCGGAGTGGGCTTGACGAGAGTCCCAGTGAGGGGCTGTGTATTAGAGAGAGCCCAGAGTGGGCTAGATTACAGGGGAGGCCCAAGGGTGGGCTAGATTAGAGGAGGCCCGGGGGAACAGGCGTGTATCATGACAGACCAACATCCAGCACATCAGCGAGGCTTGGGGCGTGGTATTAGGGGTTGGTAGGAGCCACGCATAGCCCATAAGGCTAGGGTGCCCCAAGGCACCCATGGGTGCAGGATAAGACCCATGAGGGGTCCAGGAGTTTACATGCCCAAGGAGACGCAAGGCAGCCTCCCTATTATATTTACCAGCAAGACGTGGCAGGAGAGAATCGAGGCTGCCCTTGGGCCGAATTGGCACGGAGAGAGGGCCTAAGGAGATCACGGCCCTCCTGAAGGACCCTGCCGTGACACAATCAAAAAAAATTTTAACTATAAATTTTAGGACTGAGACTTGGCCCCAAAAATCAGCAGTAGGGACCATGTTTTCATACAGAAAATTATCTTGTTTTGACTGCTCTGTTTCAGATCGTTCAATCCACTCTCCCTCCCTTTTGGTTACATACTGTTAGACTACTCTCCCCTCCCACCTAGTTTTTGTACCAATAGACTACTGCTATGCACTACAAATAGCTTTGTGTGGAGCTTTTCATGCTAGGCTTCAAATATGCTATTCCATGCCTTACCCTAATAGCTAGGGCTACATGGACCATAAATGGTGCATTTCTGTGCTTGTGATCAGCTCCTTCAAGACTACAATTGAAAGGTATGCCAGTACTTCAATACAGACAAATGAAACATAAATTATACAAAGAACCTTGTTCACTACATGTGTTTAATTGACTAGAAAAATAAGGCTGAGAGGAGGTAGGGCAGCTTTCAATAAACACCTCAAGGACACAAACAGAAAGGAATGAGAAGAACTATTTATGCTAAGGAATAATGTTTGCCCAAGAAGTAATGAGTACAAATGAACCATGAAAAAATTTAGGCTGAAATCAGAAGAATGTTTCTAACTGTTAGAGCAGTGATGTTCTAGGACACACTTCCAACAGGAATAGTGGGGCAAAATGATGAAGTTAGGTCAAGTTAGCAATCGATCAGATTCAGGGACCAGGAGGTCCTTTATGGTTTCATGCTCCTCATAAGCTATCACTGCTCAGCCTATCATATCACTATAAAAAAGTGAAGTTTACCAGTGTGCTGACCTTCAAGAATTTGATCTCCCTTACTTTGTGGAACAGATCCACTGTTTGAGGTCTGATTCTTTAGATGATAGAAGAGAAAGGTCTAAGAGGTCTATTCCTTTAGGTGCTGTCACCGATCTAGGGATGTATTCTACTCTGTCAGAGACTGAGCAGATACTTTTAGCAGTGGGAGCACAAGGACCATCCTGCACAGTGAGGGTGATCTTTGTACACTCATAATATTTAAGGGTAGCTACAATTTTGCCTTTTGTTTTAAACATAACCAAACATTTTAAGTCTACATATAACTGGCTACTTTCAGCCATGCCTAGGCCAGAATGTTGTTTTTTTTCTAATTTCAGTAGAATTAATGTCCCCAGGGTGCAGGAAGGTCCCATATACTTCCTTTCTATAACTGAAATGAAATAGTCTTTTTCCCCTCCATCTCTTTCACATCTACAAAATTCTCCTTTGTCTGAATTTTATAAATTCTATGAATTTAAAACAGAAAATGCAGACTATTTATTTAATGGGACTACCAGACATGCCCCACTGTTTATACAGATATCTACCAACTATTCAAGCTACTTAGATAAACTGGTTGCAAGAGATCCAGTATTTTTAATGACTGAAAAGGAACACTTCCTCAGGAACACTTGTATTGCTTTGGTGAAACGTTGTTTCCCAAATTCCTCACAAAGGTGGTATTCAGTCAGCAGTAAGGGATGGAGTTACTCTACTATATTCAGTAATCAACTGTTTCTATTACCCTGAACCAATATGCCACAATTATTCCCTTTCTATCCTTTACCATATAAGAAGGATATGCCAAGTTAAGTGCTAAGGTAAAAAGATGATCTTAAAGCCTGTTCCCACTGACACCCCTTCCCATAATCTGTTTAAAAAAACAAAACAAAACAAAAAAAACAATTCTGTTTCTACCATGTATTGATGAACTAGTATGAAGAATGGGATCCTTATACACTTTCATTTTGGGGCCCACCAGAACACTGAAAGTTATGTATTTAGCCCAAGTTCATAACATGTTCAATTCAGATGTTTATCCAACACTCATTACAGGGTGTTCTTAGATGGTAGTTGTACATCTCTCACTGATGCGTGTGGGAAAAGTTTGGATGTTGTCAAGGGAAGTAAAGTGAACTGGATGTTAGCCTGTTCTAGTTAGATGGATCCTATGTTCTTATGATTAATTGCCTCCCAATTTATCCAATGCACATTCTCATATTTTTAGTATAATTTGAAAATGGTGATGATCAATTATTCCTTATGCATTGTACCATCTCTCTCACTGTTCCTTAGAAATTTTATCTTTTACGGATACTACAGCAAAATAAATGTTCAGTTCCACTGAAAGCCATTAACATTTTCAACTCGCATCATGTTTCCAGTCTCACTTCTTAAACCAAGTAACGTTGTTTTTTTCTCTCTCACTGTCACTTTCCATTTGCAGGACTTCAATCTTTCCTTATTTTCTTCTTCAGTGTTTTCTCCCCTCTTTTGCTGGTTTTAGGATCCTTTCCTGTCATTGCTCTTCACCAAGACTCCTATTGAAGATAATATAGGTGAGGACTCACCCAGTATACAGTAGTGTACCTCCACAGTATTCCTTGAAGCTATTATATTTTTACCTGCTAAATACGAGATTATTCTGTAAACTGCCTTTTCCTCTGTGTTCCTTTTATTCACCACCCTTATGTCTAGCATAGACAGAAAGTGACAGCTATCATCCACTTTGCCTTTTGCTCTCAGTAGAAACTGTTTTCATGCACTGAAAAAGAAAGATTTCTGAATAAATTAATAAACCCTGCTCTTCTGATCTTGGGGGGTCCATGTTATGCCCATTCAGTTATGGTTCCACATTCACTATTTATGAGTAGTCAGATACATGGAAAGTTCAATGGATTTTAGTAGAATCATTCTTTTTAATCTTTTCATTAAAAGTATATTATTATCTATAGAATAGCTACTACTTAATATCATGCATCATTTTCCAGGTTTAAATATTTCAGCCACTCACTTCAGGAGCTGAAAGATGCTCATCTAACTTAAGCAACTAATTTAAACTCCTAAAAAAACCCCCCCCCCCCCCCCCCAACAAAGAAAAATCTATTTGGCTCAATAGTATTCTTTCCTATATCTTAGATCAATTCTGGATCAGACCCAAATTAATTCTTTGGAAAAATCTAAAAGCTGCAAATTGCTTGCTCAAAATATTCTGTGAATACTTACAAATAAGCACATTTACAGAAAACATCTCTCATGTTTCGAATGGATATTATTGGCACTCTTGCTTTCCAACCTCCTTCTGTTCCTAGATGTACCCCACAGGTAAATATGTTTACCTATAAAATTGTTAAGCCTTAAGATGCATGGGTATCAGTTTTAAAGTCCCAGAGACAGTAGTTTTATTTTTTTTGAATTTCGAACCATGCATTTAACCGTTACAGTCCCTGTTGGTGACACATCAGCTTGGCATTTTTATTTTTAAACCATACTTGCATGGCCCCCAAGTATACAGTAAAAATAATTATGTCCTTTTATGTGTTTTTATTATATTTCTTCTCTGTCTTGTGGGGTTTTTTATTATCATCATCATCATCAGAGCATCAACTACTCCCATCTCGTTACAAGACTATAACTGGCTTCCATGTCTTGTAAAAAAAACAAAAAAACAAAAAAAAACAAAAAACCAAAAAAAAAAAACCAGTGATGTTCTTCTGCTGCCATAGAAATTGCATACAATATACTTATATGTATCGGTGTGTCCTTTCAAACATCCAGATTGCTTCTTTGGCATTATTTATGTTACAAAGCTACAAACTGTGATATTTAGAGCAATGGTACCAAGCATTTTTTTTTATACCAAACTATCCATTTTTAAAGCCCTCTAGACTAGCATTATACTAATTATTGCTAATTAATAGAGCAAGAAAATAGCACAGATTTCAAATTAAAAATTAAAACAAGGTTACAATTTCTTGGCATGCCTCATCCCCTAATAGTAACAATAGAAGCTAGATATAGTCTTGTCTAGCCAATGGTCATTGTAATGTAGAATTTTGTAACACTTGCCTTTAGTGTCCTAATATATTTTAAACATTTTTTTTCTCTTTGGATTTTTGTTGTTCTTGACTATAAAGTGATTTCTAGATGCCCAATATTACTCTTCTCCCCCCAATAATTGTTTCATACAGTTTAATAATTACATCAAAATGCTATGTAACTGAAGGTCTTAGCAAGGTATCCATGTTAGATAAATGGTTTTTTAAGTCATAAATCTAAGCAAGAGCAAAACTATTATATAAGCCAATACTCTGTTACTTCCACCTACTTTTCTTCAACATGATAACTGATGCCACCACTTGTTTACAATCTTTCTGAGTTTATTATCTTGTGGTTTAATGATAAAAGTGCACCAAGGCTGACTGTGGCTACAAGGAAGAAATATATCCTATCTCTTTAGCGATAATAGGAAATATTGCGGTGCATTACTGAATGGTCACAGTTTTATTTAAGTTCCTCATTGCTCTTCAGTTTTTTGTAATGCAGTGACACTTATTATTTCTGATAGAAATAAACCTGAATGAGAATTTTAAACAAATAAAGCTACATGTTCTGTTTATTGCTTGTTTGTGTTTTGGTAGGACAATCAAGTTTCACCACAGCCTGGGGCATAGTAAATACACAAAGCAAGAAAAAAAACAGACTAAATAAAAGAGAGACACAAAAGGTGGAAGGAGAAAAGAAAGGAACAGAAAGATTAAGTGACTGGCTCAAAACCATACAGCTGCAAACAGAAAATCTGGGAAAAGGTCTTCTAAGTTCCAGTCCAGTTCTCTATCTACTAGACCATGTTAGTTTTAACAGAAATGCTTACCTAGGAAATTTATATTAATCAGAATATTGTTCCTGTAAATTTTTAAGACAGTAAAAAAAACTAAAACCAAAGTACAGTAAGAAAACAGAAAAAATATAGAAGAGTTTTAGCATTTATAAGGGAGTACTTAAAATTGTTAGGGTTTGTATAAACACATGTCCTTTTCTGTTAATAACACAGAGCTTCACTGTTTTTTAGAGAACTCTAATGTCCAGGCACTTGACTCCAATGGCTGAATTAACACAGATAGCATAAAGACAAGGATTTAAGTTAGCCAAATTTTCCAAAGATGTGTAAAATATTTATGCCAATAGTACTGGGCTTCTAATAGCTGAATCCAAAGGATCACCTTTTGGCATATGTGAAATACAGGACTGTGTAGAAAAACCCAAGCCAGCTGAAGCACTGTATGCAGTACAGTTGCACTAGCACAGTGTTTTGTCTTTGTTTATTCGGTTGAAGTGCTAAATGAGTTAACTAAAGTATTTCTACACCGTACTGCTGCGTGCAATATAGATATCAAGACACAGTTTATTTTGCACTCGTGTAATGTGGTAGGCTTTGAGGCAAGCTGCTGGCTGGATTCATATTTCTGATGCACCTTCAGACTCATGAGCAGATCCAAGATCCCAGTAAGGTAGGGGTGGCCCTTTTAGAGTGAAGCACATTTACAGTGAAGAGAGTTTACTGTGCATGTGCCACACAACTGAAGGGATGTGGCTGCTCTCCATTCACCATGATCTTGGATGCCAGTGAGCTTGGAAATCTCTGCTCTCAACAGCTGGTCAGCAAGGGGTTTGGCTGGAGCCTCTGCTTTGGCATAGCTTGAGAGCCTAAGGGGTGAGCACTTTGCTCTTATCCCTTCCTATCTCTCCCTCTCCTCCCCACCAAGGGAAAAAAGGGAATGAGTTAAGAGGGGACAAGTGACATTTGTAGTGCTCAAATCCTTCTTTCATACAGCTCCTGAGCCCAGACAATCACTTGTCCACTTTTTTTCCTGGGGTGGGGGGACAGGTAGGAGGAGGAGAGGAAGGGAGGTAGGGAGGGAAGAAAGGGAAAGGAAGGGAAGGGAAGGGAAACAGCATTGAGCTCACCACTTGGGCTCCAGAGCTGAGTGAAAGCAGAAGCTCAGCCAGAACTCCCACCAACCAACTGCTGAGTCCAGAGAGCTAATGGCACAAAAGGAGCTCCCAGTAGAAGCTATGCTGACATGCTGATGAGCTCTGAGCTCACTGGGAATGTGGCGCAGTCAAAGGGGGATGCAATCATACTGCCATACCCCTCTAAATCCTTCCCTGTGTATATTTAAAAGGTGGATACAAAAACACACACAATATCCACTGTCCTCAAAATACATACAATCCAAATATCTCTATAAATCACCACTTTTGTCAAATCTAAGATCTTTATTAAACTAGATTGTCATATTTCATGGACCTAGCAAGTTTTTTAAGAAAATAGAATCTGAAGCTTGTCCTGAATCTATTTGCTAGACAGAATAGCACCATTCATTCATTTCTTCTGTTCAGCATGACAAATCTTACCTGTTTCATGTAAAAGGAAAATCTTAAAAATCCTAAGCACTTAAGGCACTCAATCAGATTTTAAATATCTCATTCTTTCCTGCTTTTTTCCTGAAGTTTTACTGTTCTTCAAGACTTTCAAAGCAGATTTGTCTTTCAAGTAACTTGCTTCAGAATGATGTTGCATTATACTAATCAGTGAAATAAAACATTGGATTAATGAAAAACTGCCTACAGATATTTACCCTCTTTTCAGCCTTAAAATCAATATCACTTTGTATTCTTCGCTCTCTAGACACATGAATCAATGATTTCCATGGAAATGGCCAACATTATCTGTGAACCTGTAAATGATCCATGTCTCAATTGTAATCCATTTACTTTGAGATAAATTGGAATTAATTCCATCTTCCAGGCTTCTAGTGGATGCTTCCCCAGAACCAACATAGATCTGGAAGAACAGCAGACATCAGGGAGTCACTATATAAATACAAGACCTCCAGAATCCATTATTGCAGCTAGTCACTTGCCACGCAATTTTAGAACCTGGATACATGCTGGGAAACACTTATTCGCATAAATAGTAGGCCTGTATGAATAGGAAAGTATTTGATTCAGATTCGGCTTATGCAGAGGACAGTGATTCGATTCAGAGATTCGAATCACTGTCCCCATTCATTCAGCCAAATCAGAATCGGAGATTCAGTGCTGATTTGAAGATTTGGATCAGCCGGGGAGAAGCTGGCGCAGCTGGATGGCTGCAGGTTCTCCCACAGCTCCTCCAGCTGTGCCTGCCTCTCCCTCCGTGGGGGGAACCACAAGTGAAGCCCCCATGGCTGCCCTGCCTGGCCCCATCCCCCACCCAACCCCAGCCTCCTGGCACTTTAAAAACAAACAAACAAAAAATGTCCTGCATTCACCAGCTGCAGCAGCAATGATTGGGGCCTCTGAGGGCTCATGAGAGAGGCCCCCCATGCAGTGGGGGGCAGCGGGGATTGCCCCCTCTGCCTGGCACCCATGCAGCAGCTGTCACATTGCACAGGTGCAGCAAAGCTCGGCAGGGTGTCATGCACTGTCTGGGAGCTGGGGTGGCTCCAGCAGTCAGCCAAAGCCCAGCACCACTGGGCCTCACCAGCTCCAGCTCCCAAACAGCGCACAGTACCCTGCTGAGCCAATGCTGCACCCACACCATAGAACAGCTGCTGTGTGGGTGCCAGGCAGGGGGGTGATCCCCACTGCCATCCACTACCCCACGCTGCACGGGGCGGCTCTGCCATGAGCCTTCAGAGGCCCTGATGCCTGCTGATGCAGCTGGTGAGTGCGGGGCTTTTTAAGTGTCATGAGGCTGGGGCCAAGCAGGGCAGCCATGGGTGCTTCTCCTGCAGCTCTCCCCACCCAGGCAGAGGCAGGCACAGCCAGAGGAGCTGCAGGAGAACCTGTAGCTGCTTGGCTGTGTCTGCCTCTCCCTGGCCAAGCCAAATCTCTCTGAATCTTTTCCGAATCGATTTGGAGGCTTTAGGTTTGATTCAGACCTTTTAATGGGTCTCCTGATTTGATTCAGATTTGGAGATTCAGCTGCCAAATCAGGCCAAATCTCCTCTGAATCGAATCAGTGACAGCTTTGCACAGCCCTAATGAATAGCTGAACTAGTTGTCACTCACTGATTAAAGTAAGAGTTACACAATCAATGAGACTTAATCCACTAGCCAATTTGCAAACTGTAGCTGGGTAGGCAAAGTCTTTAAAAACTCCTCATTCTGCAAGATATGATTTTCAGCAAAAAGACAACTGATAGGGAAGGTAGAATTGTGACATCCTTAAATTGTTTCCTTGTTGGGGTTTACATAGTTACTAATTTTCACAAAATACAGTTGAAAAGATATAAACAAGCTCTACTTCTATTTCTGCTTCTCTTAAAATATTGATGGAGTTATTTAAATATTTAATATTTACTATTCTGCATATTGTCTGGGGAGGTTCCCTTATTAATAAATGCATCTTCATGCCCTCAGGTATCTAGCATGGCTTCAGACAACTACTCAAAGTGTTCTTAAAGTAACATACCAAAAAAGTGAACAACAATTGTTAAGTTCGAAATAAATCCTGTACATCCACATCAAAATGTATTTAGTGTTTTCTTCTGATACAGATTAAATATAATTGTGATTTGAGTTGTCTATCAAAACTTTATGTATGTTAAAATACACAGGTGACTGGTAGGAAGGGCATGGGGGGGCACATGCCCCCCTGAGATTGGCCCCCAACTCAGCACCGCTCAGGATGGGCAGTTGTTTTGCCACGTAGGCTGGTGGCATGTTGGGGGGGGGGGGGGGTG
>NW_005842020.1:403220-424958 GCF_000455745.1 Alligator sinensis | reverse complement strand
GCAGGAATGAGAGTGTTTAAAATCAAATCAGGCTGGGCATTCTGCCATAAAATAGTTGCTGAATTGTACTCTAATTATAAAGTTGTCAGTTACCCTAGCTTACTCCCTAAAAGGCATAAGACAAAAACTGAAAATGCAGACGTAGAAAATTTCACCTATGTGAAGTTGACTTGTAAAAATATCTTATTCTTATAAGGTTCAAAAGCTGGGTATTTTAAAAAGCCTAGTATTGTGTTTAGTTTACAGCATAATAGGTCCCACTGAGTATCCAACAGGCTAAGATCTCTGGATACATGTCTGTTCTCTCCAGTAACAAAAGAAGAAAAACACAAGCACCTCTGGCAAAATTCTGCATTCATGAATTGAAATAAACTTAAGTTCAAATTAAAGGTTAAAAACTACAGCTTGTGGGAAAATAGGCTGCCTCCCCCTGAAAAATAATTTGATTTTTCACCAGAAAGATCAAAACCTGAACATTTCTATTTGGACTTGCATGCACCACTCTCCCTCTTTGCTGAGCCACTGCACTGCATTATGGGAAGCCCCTTAAACTTCTCAGCTTTCAGTGAGGAGAGGATGGCAAGAAGTCAAAATTTAACAAAACATTATAAAACAACACTTCTTGTGGAAGAAAAAATAAAACTTTGTTTTTCTGAATACCTAAATAGAAGATTTTTTTTAACCGCTCTATCCAGCTTCTACCTTGAGCTTTGTAGGATCATAGGAAAGTAGAGTTGAAAGGGACCTCTGGAAGTCATCAATCTAGCCCCCTGCTCAAGACAGAATCATTTGTGACTAAACATCTCAGCCTAACGTCCATCTACCTTGTTTGTTCAATCTCCATTCCTGAAAAATTTCAAAACTTCTCTAGGTAGCCTGTTCCAATGCTTGACTGCTCATACTCAGAAAGTTCATCCTCATCCCCAACCTAAATTTCCTCTGTTGCAGTTTGAGGCCATAGCTCCTACTCCTGTCCCTTACAGATGCAAAGCAAAGTCTGTCTCTATCCACCCTATAACTGCTCTTCAGGCACTTGAAGACTGTAATCAAATCCCTGCTCAGTCTTCTCCAGACAGATGGCCTTGTTACACATGGTACTTTGAGACACACACATGTTGGTCAGTGTTAGTGCTAGCTCACATTTGGAGAATTCACACCCTTAGGCCAGAAACCTCTCTGGCTGTCCCCACCCTGCACAGCTGACTTGCCACTAAGGTCTGGTGAGCAGGACTAAGAGCTGTAACTGTGATTTGCCATTAGAGGGCTGGTGACCCAGGACAGGATTCTGTCCCTGCTCTTCTTGTGGGGAGGTTGGGGGAGAGGGGAAGGGAGTAGGAGGCTGTGTGAAAGACAGGCTGAGGGGGTAGGAACATTAAACTGGGAGGCAGCAAGTTAATGGGATGTGCATGGATAGTGAAATGGGAGGTGGAAAGGAAATGGGGCTGGAAGAAGGGTAGTGAAATGAAGGAAGTCAGCCACTGAAGGATAAAATTAAAATAAGAATAATAATTTTAAAAAGAATTTAAAAATAAATAAAGTTGAAGTAAATTAAAGATAGGTCTCATGTTTTGATTAATTCAGATTTGGAATAGTGGTGTGGAAGGATGCTTCCAGCAGAGGCTGGGAGCTGGGAGAAGTGTGAGAAGACACTTTTTGGGGAGTTACTGCCCCTGCCCCAGGAAGGAAGCCCCACTTCATGAGAACCCAATGTGGCCCTCAACCTTGTTCCCCCTGCCTAGACAGCAGGGCTTGCTGGAACCTGGCCAGGTCTGGGGACTCTCTGGGCACGTCCACAATCCAAGCATGTGCACTTGCAGCAGCTCAAATAAGAGCATCACAAATTTGTGCAAGAGATTTTTGCCTCAGCACATGTGCCTGAACATGCACTTTGGTGTGGGACAAGTTGTGCCACTTGGGGCAAACTGACCCTGCCTAGCTCTTCCTAGATCTTCATCCAGGGGAGATGAAGGCTGAGGCCAGCAGTATAAAAAGCTTCCCTGGCAAGCATCTCAGGACTACTCACTCTCAGGAGCTTCTGGAGGAAGAGCCTCTGGGAGGAATTTGGCCATGCCCCATCCTGGCCCAGGCTGCTGTTGCTGCTGCTACTGCAAGCTTGGTCTCAGAAGCTTCTGGAAAGAAGATCACCAGGCCCTTTCCTGCCTCTGGCTGCTGCTAGCTTGTTCTCAGGGCTTTTGGGGGGTAAACTGGCCACATCCCTTCCCCCTTGGGAAGGGGCTTACCACACTCCAGCTTCTGCACCCCTGTTCTGGCCTACTGCCAAACTGCAGTCAGGGAATAGCCCGGGGAGGGAGCATACACTGCCTGTGAGCTGCTCTCCCACCATCACTGCCAGAGCCTCAACTTGCTTTATCTACTCCAGCTGCCTTAACAGGCCACACCCGCCCTCACCTCCACTTTCACCTAGAGAACACCCTGAGTGGCTGAACTTGAGGGCTACTACCACCATTGCTGCTGTTGCTACTACTGCTGCTATCTCTTCTGATGCTGCCCCCATTCAGTAGAGAGGGAGATTCTCTGCTGCACCACTCAACACCACACCTGCACTGGATTATTCCCTAATTGACTGATTGCTCCTGCACTCCCCCAGAGCTCCCTCCCTGCATCTGATCCTGCTTTGTTTTCTTGCTTATTGTTGTGCTGCTGAGCGCCTGGCTGGAGGTCTGAGACTCCGGGACTGATCTTCAACAAACCAAGCCCCTCCACTGCTCCAGCTATCTGTTACATCTGCCTCAGCAGCGTTCCCTGTGTGTTTTTGCCCCTGTGTAGTAAGTCCTGTTGTCCACTCTCCCTGCTCTGGTGTTTGTTGCGTGGCTGAGTAGGCCAGCTTGAGTCTTCCCATCCTTTGTGTATATGTTTTCCCCTCCACCACATTCCCCGAGCATAGTCCTCCAGGGTATTTTTTTTTCCTGTGGGACTGTAGCTCATTGTCTCCCCTAGCCCATTTCCCCCACAACCCCAGCCTGTCCCTATAAGATTCACCAGCCCCACTGTATATTTTGGTTTTCTTTATTGTCTTCCCCTCCCTCATGTGAAGCAATAGCAGGGCAGGAACCTTCTGTGGGGGGCAGTTGCCCCCACACAGCTTCCTGCAGCCCCCTGATCATGGTGGTCTCCTGCTTTCATGGCAAGAGGGTCTTTTTCCTTCCCTTAGAGGCCACTGCAAAGAAGGTGGTGGAGAGTGGGCTCATGGTGGTGGGCAAGTACATCCCCCTTGAGCCCCTAGAAGAGCTGGGGACCAGGGTGGTCCTCAGTTCTGTTCCTCCCTATCATCCTAATTGGGCCCTGCTACCCCAGCTCCAAATTCTAGGGAGGATTAGCTCCATGGTGGTGGCCCTTTTGCTGTGGTGCTGAGACCCCAGTCTCCGCCACGTGCGCTCTTTCCTTTGCCAGGTTATGATCCAGCTGGGGGTGGGAAAGTGGCTGGAGGCTGTGCCTCATGATTCCTTTTCAGGGGGCCCTGGTGAGGGTTTTCTATACACTGGGGGACCCGCAATGCTTCTGGTGCCACTCCCCAGGGCACTTGAGTCACAAGTGCCCCAGGGGCTAGAGGAGAAGGCATCTGCAGGTCCTACTGGTGAGATGGGTGCCCCTTCCACCAGTACCCCTCCCCCTTCAGGCCCCCCTAACACCCCAGACATATCATGCAGCCCCCCTGTGAGCTCAAGGGACCCCACCCCCAAACCAAGTTTGGTGGGATCCTGTGGAGGGCAGCAGCAGCCAAAGGGAGAGAGGGAGCAGGGCTCCCTTGTCCCTAGAGATGCCCCCACTGTAGCTGCCCCACCCCCCAAAAGCTCTACTAGAGCCTGTCCACCTGAGGACCACCCCATGGCTGAGTGGGTGCAGGTCTCCTCCAGGTGCAAAGCCAAGAGGAAGGCCCAAGTGCAGTTGAAGCCCTCTGACATGAAGGACTCCTTCCCCTCCCAAGACCACCACATGGGGGGAAAGAGCAACCCAGCTCCTGGAGCCCTCCCTAGCTGCACCTGACACCATAGTCCCAGGAAAGATCAAACAGGTGATCCCCATGCAGGAGGTTTCAGGGCTGCTGGACAGTCCTGAACAGGAGCCTATGGACCAGGAGGAGAATGCCTGAGAATGGCAGGCTTCATGGAGCCTGCAGACCTCTCAGTTCAAGTAGATTCCAGGGGTGAGCTACTTGAATTTCTTGACTACAACTACACACAACAGTCTGCCAACAACATACAGCTTGGACGACTGGAGTGATTTTGACAGCATCCTCACCACTGCGAGAGCACTGGCAGGAGAAGGCAAGGGACCCAAAAGCTACAATGCATGGATCTATAGACAGGCCTGCAGTTTCATAGACAACCTCTATACTTATGGGATGTCAGTGCTTGAGCCGGCAAACCCCACACTGGGTGCTGAGATGCACAAGGCCCCTACTGATCTGTCCACTCTCCACCCCCTCATCCATGAGGTCATTTAAGATTGCAACCCTCAATGTCCATGGCTGCAGGAAGTGTCTCTGGCGATGCTGAATGCTCTCCTTCCTTCAGGAGGTTGGTGCCATACCCACATACCCCATGGTATTCTTGCAGGAAACCCTAATGACTGCGGCTGAAGTGGGTAGGCAGGATTTTTTTTAGTCTCCTCTTGGCCACCTCTTGTGGGGTGGCCACCCTGTTCTCAGGCCTGCAGCCAGAGGTTCTCCAGGATGTTGAGATGGTGCCAGGCTGCCGGGTCCAGGTGCAGGGGTTGGCTCTAGATCCAGGTGCAGGTGTTTGTCCTGAACCTTCTGAATGTTTATGCCCCTCCAAGGGACCCAGAGTTGGCAGATTTTTTTTCCACCAGGTGGCCACTTACATTGGCACCCTCAACATTTGCAAGTGCCTGGTCCTTGGTGGGGACTTTAACATCACCCTAGATGCGTGAGACCAGTCGGGCAGGGAGTGGAACCAGGCTTCCATGGGTATCCTCAGGGATATCCTGATGGACTACTTCCTGGTGGATGTCTGGCATTCTGGTCACCCTACCAAACCCCTGCCTTCACCTATGTGAGGGTGTGGGGTGGAGCAGGCATGCTACTCCTGGTAAGACCAGGTTTACACCTTTTTGCTGCACTTTGCCCAGGCCCACTGACATCTGGCCAGTTCCATTCAGCAATCCCCACCTTGTCTGGGCCCAGGCCATGCTAGGGCCTGGACATCCAGGGTTGGCCTACTGGCATTTCAATGTCAGTTGGATGGAGGATGTGGGCTTCAGGGAGGTTTTCAGGGAGTTCTGGATGGCCTGGTGGGAAAAATGGGCAGCTTTCCCCTCAGCTCGGAGATGGTGGGACATGGTGAAGATGTGCATCTGGCTTTTTTGCCACAGCTACACTCAGGGGCACAACCAGCAGTGGGACACTGTCTGGGAGCAGCTTGAGTGGGAAGTATTGGAGCTGGAGAGGCACCTGGCCACTGACCCAACCAACCTGTCCCTCTGCAGAGAGTGTTGGGAGAGGCAGGAGGAGCTTTGTGCTCTGAACAATCACCATGCTTGAGGTGTGTTTGTCCGCTTGTGTATCCAGCTCCTTCCGGAGATGGACTGTGGCTCTCAGTTCATCTATGGCCTGGAGAGGAGGTGTGGGGCCAAGAAGTAAATCACCTGCCTTGTGGAGGGTGATAGCACCCCCTCATGGATCCAGGTGAGATGCGCTGGCAGGCATGGGCCTTCTAAGAAGAACTCTTCTCCCTGGATCTGACCAATGCTGAAGCATGCCAGACCCTGTGGGAGGGACTCCCACAGGTCAGCACAAGTGACTAGGAACAGTTGAAGGCTCCTCTCACTTTTACTGAATTTTCAGCTGCCCTCTCGCTGATGCCTCGCAATGAGGTGCCAAGCATCAACAAGATGACCATGGCGTTCTATCGGGCCTTCTGGAACATCCTCAGCCTGGACTTTGCAGAGGTCTGGGCTGAATCCAAGGGAAGTGGAGAACTTCCTTTGTCATGCCAGATGGTCGTGTTGACCCTCCTGCCAAAGAAAGGGGATCTCCATGACCTGAGGGACTGATGTCCCATGTCTTCTGTGCATGGACTACAAGGTGGCAGTGAAGTCCATATCACTGCACCTGCAGTCTGTGCTGCCAGACATGATCCATCCCGAGCAGACATATACGGTGCCCAGACATTCCATCTTCAACAACCTGTACCTGGTTCAGGACCTCCTGGAGCTAGCATGCCAGGAGGACCTGTCTTTCACTCTCTTATCCCTGGACTAGGAGAAGGCATTTGACAGAGAGGATCATGGGTACCTCACAGGAACGCTGCAGGCCTTTAGTTTCATTCCCACTTTGTGTGGGCTCTCCAGGTACTGTGTGCCTCTGTCGTGTTTGGTCAAGCTCAACTAGACCCTGACGGAGCCCATCTCATTCAGGAGAGGGGTGCGTCAAGGCTACCTGCTGTCAGGTCAACTGTATGCTTTGGCTCTGGAAGCTTTCCTTGTTCTCCTGTGGAAATGGGTGGTGGGATTGATGCTCTGGGAGCTGGTGGTATGGCTCATCCTGTCAGTGTATGCTTATGACATACTTCTTGTGGTCCAGGACTCAGGTGACCTGGCACAGGTGGAGGCCTGGCAAGCATTGTACTCAGCAGCCTCCTCTGCCTGGGTCAACTGGGTCAAGAGCTTTGGCCTGACAGTGGGTGACGGGTGGTAGGTGGTCACACTCCCACCCATGCTCCACAGGATCTGCTGGAGTGCAGGCTCACTGCTCTACTTGGGAATCTACCTGTCCCCCACAGACCCCTCCCTGCCAGAGAACTAGCACTAGCTGGAGGCAAGTGTGGTGGAACAGCTCCGGGCATGGGCAGGGCTCCTGGGGTGTTTTTTTTCTCTCCCTACATGGGAGAGTGCTGGTGCTGAACCAGCTTGTCTTGTCCATGCTCTGGCATTGCTTACACATCCTGCCTGTGCCCCTTGAGGTTCTGGCAGGGCTCCAGAGACAGGCACTGGCGTTTTTTCTGGCCAGGAGGGCACTGGGTCACTGTGGAGATCCTGAGTCTCCCCTTGTGGGAGGGTGGACAGGGCCTGGTTTGCCTGCACAGCCAGGTCCTGATGTTCTGCCTTCAGGGCCTTCAGTGACTGCTATGTGGTTTCAGTAGCTCCGCAACATGGGGCCACCTGGGGCACTCCTTGCTCACTCCTTGCTCTGCCACTTCTGGGGGCTTCAATACTACTGGCAGCTCCTTGGCCTGCGGTGCTTCTCCCACAGGACCTGTGAGGGCTGCCAGAATTCCACCAGGACCTCCTCTGGGCCTGAAGGCTGGTCTCTGCCTTGAGGTCCCCTGTGACACTTGCCCAAGGTGCTGATCTGCTCATCGAGCTCCTCCTCTAGAACTCCCAGCTGGAAGTGCCAACAGCAGAGGCACCCTGGTTGTGACAGAGGTTGATCCTGACTGGTGTCACCCATACCAGAGACCTCCTGGACTATGATAGGCAGGAGTAGGTGGACCCTGCTGCGCTGACTCATGGATCTACACACAACACGTACGACCTACCATTTGGTCCAGGAGGTGAAATCTGCAATACCTCCCAATGCCCTTGCCTTTGCTGACCAGGTCCTGTGCGGTGGTGGTCCGCCCCCCGCCCCAATGTCCTCCAGCTCACTGGAGTTTGTCATGTGGCCAGCACCTTACCCAGCCTTATGGCGCTTCCTATTTCATTACCTGAGCTGTCTGGATGACACCAGACTGGTCTGCTTGTCTACCATCCATTGCCACCACCTGTACGTGCTTGTGTGCCTCATGGTCCATAATGCCGCCTTCGTGTCCCGCCCAGACACCAAGTGGCGGGCCCTGCTTGGCGAGAGCATGGCCTGAGCACCCTGGTGACTGAGTCTGTACTCCATCCTCATCCCACAAGCCACTGGGGACCTCAGCTGGTGGCTACTCCTTGGTGCCATTGCCACAGGTGTGTATGTGGTGAGCTTCACAGACACCCTGGTCTCCTGCTCCTTCTGAGGGCAGAGAGAGACCCTGGTGCACATGACCCTTGAGTGCACCAGACTGGAGCCCCTCCACCTCCAGAACCTCCTACTGAGGTTCTAATTGAATTTCACCCCCCCCACACACACACACCTTTTTGGTTTTGGTCACCCCATCTGCAGCACCACCAAGTCCTGGGATCTCCTGGTCAACCTCCTCCTGGCCCTGCGCAAGGGGGACCTGTCCTTGATCATGAAAGAGGCTCTAGCTGGGAAGGTGCCCAGGGACTGCTGGACTGCTTTCCTCTCACTTGCCCGAACACGTTTCTGGGCAGGGCACCAGTGGGCAGCGTTCACCTACCGGCTCCTTGGATGCTTTTGAGGACCAGTGGGTGCAGTCCAGGGGGCTCTGCTCAGTGTCCTCCTCTGGAAAATTTATTTTCATATTTTGACCCCCATGTCACTCCTATCCTGTTTTTGCTTTTGTTGTCCCAAGAAATTAGTTGCATCTTTTACTCTTTGGCTCTATAAAGGGGCTATTAGTTAGCTGGGTGGGCCTTAAGGCTCATATTAATATGGAAGATACAAATAGACAGGAGCTTCTGAGGCCCAGCCAGTTAACATTGTAGGTCAGGACTGCTGCAGCAGTACAGCTGGCATACAATGGCCCCTGTACCCTCTAACCACTGCAGCAGTTTGCAGTGGGGGCTGCCACCTAGCTGTGACCTGCTGCCACCTGCGACAGCCTCCACCCCTTTGGACCTGCAGCCCCACATCTGCAAACCTACCAGAACAGGAAGGGGACTGCATGCCCACCTGGGCTGTGCCATGGGCACTGCAGCAGAGCTGTCTGCACCTCTGGGCCTACTGCCAGTGGGCCATGGCTGCACAGTTGGCCTTTGCAACTGCAGCAGAGCTGTCTGCACCTCTGGGCCTACTGCCAGTGGGCCATGGCTGCACAGTTGGCCTTTGCATGGCACTGCTGCCATGTGTACCCCTGCCCTGCAATCTGGGCAGCTATTTCCTGGAAGATGTTCTCAGTGTGGCGGCCTGCTATGAACTGTCAAAGCATGTCCTCCTAGTCCCAACAGGCCAAGAGGTCAGCTACCTCATTTGCCCTCCATCTGGGTCCTGAGTGCCAGCCCTGAGCAGGTTCCTCTGCCTGGGTCCTGCCACTTGCCACAATAGAAGGAATTCTAGTGCTCCCTCTTTAAAAACAGTGAATTCTCTGATAAAAAAAAAAAAAAAAATCCCAAATCCACTTTTTAAAATACCCCCAAATCCATGTTCCTCTACAATTAAAATGATAGATAGATAGATATCAATTGGGCAATGTTTTATTGATATATTTACCATTTTAATGCAATTTGAAAGCCTACCAGTGCCTCTATCATCAAAATAAAATAAATTCTAAATATCTATATGATGTTTACTTTTGGCATTCTTATCGTAGGAAAATTAGAGCCCCCCCGCCCCCTTCACTAACTGGTATGTGGGGACAGCTAACCCTGTAGCCAAAGCTCCTGCCAGCAGGTTTTATCCTGTCTAGCATCTGGGAACACTGTGTGTGTGAGATGGTGGGATGTTGAGTTTGCAGGAGGGGGTTATGAACAGGTATGGGGTGATGTGGGGAGGTGTTGGAGGGATGTGCAGTGTGTAGGTGGATGTGGGGGGCATGTGTGGAGGGGATGTGGGTTTGCAGGAGGGGGGTGTGGAGAAAGGGAGAGATGTGGGGTTTGAGGGGGGCCTGTTACGCACACGACCCCCTCCAGTCCCGAGGCACACAGCCCCTGGTGCGAGCAGGAGCAGCCAGCCAGGCCATGAGGGCCATGGCTCACTGCACACACAGCCTTGCAGGTGTGCATTGCCACTTGACCCCATGGAGAATAGGCCTGGCCCAACCTGCTAGTACATGCCTTTGGACAGGATCTGTGTGTGGCGGCATGAGCCATCCCGGTCCTGTCCAAAGACCCACTAGCAGGGCAGGCCAGGCTGGGTTGGATCAAGCTGGACCCATTCTCTCTGCACAGTGTGTGGGTTAGGCAGTGCTGGAGTGGGCATGACCCAGATAGCTGCTGCTGCCAGTGCCTGGGGTGTGGGTGGAATGTGGGGTTTGTGGGTGGGCTTTTGGGATGGCTTGAGTGGAGGCCGCCACATGCCTACCCCCCACCTGCTCCCTGCGGTGCTGGCAGTAGCAGCCAGCTGGGCCATCTGGCCATTGGCCTGGCTGCAGACACGGACCTCACGGCATGGTACTGCATGATGCAGGCTCTGTACATGCTGAATGGACCTGGCCTTACCCAGCCCGCTAGTGCATGGCTTTCCCAGTCCTGTCCAAAGCCATGCAATATTGGGGCGGGCCAGACTGGGCCAGGTCCATTCAGCATGTACAGAGCCTACATCGCACAGCCCCCACAGACCCCACTTCCCCCTTAATCCCCCTGCCACTCCCCACATCCCCCCACCACTCCTCATACCCACCCATATCCTTCCCACTCCCACGTCCCTGCCAACTTACCTAAAACTGTTCCTGGGTCTAGGTCATGCTGCAGCCATGCCCGATTTCTGTTTGCCCTGCATGCTAAAGGAACATGCTAGGGCAGCAAAAGCACCATACAGACACTCTGGCCAAACACCAGAGCATCTCTCTGGAGGATCCACCTCCAGGTTACCTTGGGGTATGGTCTTGAACCGTGGTTTGCCCGGCTTTTTTTCCATGGGTTTTTTTGTTTGTTTGCTTGTTTACCTGGATTTCCAGGTATCAAATTTAGAGTCCACGCTGAAAATATGCAGCATGGGGAATTTTTTTTCATTCCCAGCTTGCCTCTTGCAGCATCTCAGATTATTTTGAGATGCCACAAGAAGCACATGCATGCTCATCTGGACATGCCCTCTGAGGCCAGCTACACACTTTTCCATTCCCCAGAGCCTGGCAGGGGCAGGGGCGGGGCCAGGGGGCATGGGCATTGGGCTGGCAGTGACTTCCTGCCAGGATGGGTTCAGTGCTGGTCAGGAAAGGTGACTTGGCCCACTGTTCCTGGATCACAGGGGCTGGGGTAGAGGGGAGAAACAGAAAAGCTGTAGCTCAAGTCCCTGGGCTACTCCACTGAGCAACCAGGGGTAGACAAGTCCAATGTAGACCCCAGCTTTGTTTTCCCTTTCCACCCCTCCCTGGTCCCCACTCCCAGACAGATAGACAGATCCAAGCCCTGTGACCTGGATAGCCATCCTTCACACCACCTGGAGCAGCCTAATAACATTTCAATTAACTGGGGTTCATTGAAATTAACAAGGCTAGCTACCAGCTCACAGTGCATGGCTTTGTCAGAGCCTGGCCAGGTCTGGGTTCTTTAGAATAGATTCTGTCTCTTCCTGCCTGAGCCCATCGGCAGATAGCCAGCTCTCAGCAGTCTCTTCTTGACATGCAGATGAGTAGGTGATGTTATAAAAGAGTTGGTCATAATACTCCCTCCTTCATCTTTGGCTATGGGACATCCTCTGAGCTGGAGTGTCCACCTGAGGCCATGCAGTGCCATCTGTGTTGCTACATGCGGAAGCCTCTCATCTCACCATGGGATTTCCTGGGGACTGAAGCAACAAGAAATAGCCCTGAGACTGTTCCCAGTGGCCAGTGGCCTGGCTCAGCCTTATGTGCATTCAGCCATTCATTCAATCCCACATAGACACTGTCCAGATAGTAGAGCATTCACAAAAGACCTTTAAATGCTACAAGTTTTAGAATAGTATGAGGTGTAAATTGCATTTTTATTAGTTTGCCTGAGCATTTTCATGGGAACAGGAAGAGCAGAGTACAACTCCACTATGGTAAGTGCCTTTTTGGTTACCTGTTCTCAAGGTACTATCTTAGAACTGTGTTGTTTTCCTTATACTAAAGGGCAAGTGTGGCACTTTTATATTGCTCTTCCATGGGAGTGGGAGTGGCTTACTGAAGAGGGAGAGGGGCTGAAGGGCAAGGCAAGGGAGCTGGCCAGAGAGTGCAGCCAGCAGCTTTCCCTTAATTAGGATGTTTGGGGGATAGGAAGGGGGTGCCCAAGCCCCTCTGCCCGAGACCCTAGAGAGGCCCCAGACTCAGCTGTGCTCTAGCAAATCTTCACCAGTTTCAGTGAACCACGGATATTGATGGTTAACTGAAATTTTCCCATGATTGCTTCAGATGGCATGGAGGCTGGCTGGCCAGGCTACAGGACACAGACCATTCTGGGGTAGGGAGCAGGGAGAAACCAAGGCTGGGACCTGGATTGGGCTCTTCCACCCCAGGTTGCTCAGTGGAGCAGCCCAAGGACTGCAGCTATGGGTCTTCTATTCCTCCCCTGAGCTAGTAGGTGCACCTTACAGAGCCAGTAATGAGCCTGTTGAGAAGATCCCTTCTTGAACCTCCTTTCCAAGCCCCAGGGAATGAATACGGGAGAGTGGGGGAGAATGGTGTCCATCCCCAGGCAGCCCTGAGACCCAGTCAGGATCAGAAAAGGCCTGTGCTCTGATCCAACAGACAACCTTATTAATTTCAATGAACTGCAGTTATGCACAGTTAATTGTAATTTCCCCACAGCTGTTCCAGGCAAAAAAGCTGGCCAGCCAGGCACTATGGACCAGTCTGGGAGGCAGGGTTGGGGGAAGAGGGAGGGGCAGAGCGGGACAAGGTAGGGTCCGAAGACAATTCTTGCTGTGTTGGGGTTGTTGGGGCACATGGGCCCATGACCATGGTGGGTGGGGATGGTGATGGCCCATGAATTATATCATTAACCCTTGAATAGGCCTGGATGGTTGGCCAGGGAATGTATGGGCATACCACTGATTAACACCATTCATGCATTATGCACAGCACAACGTCATTGCCCTCCTGGTCAATTTCTTGGAGGTGGAAGGGGGTGGGAATTGTCACTGTAACCCCAGCCTAGTGTGCAAAGCTGCCCACCCCCTCCCACCCCAAGCCTGCATCCACAACTTTCTATATCTCCCAAACACAACACTAATCAAACACCAGCCACCCTTTCCTCCACCCAAAGCACTACTTACCAAAGAGGTTTTCTGCAGGGTTCTCAATGCCCATGTCATCTGAGCTGCCACTATCCTGTCCCAGGTCCACCTCCTGGGGTCTTCTCAGTTCCAGGTTCAGTGATGGAGCTCAGGAGCAGAGTCACAACATGATACCAGAATTCGGGATCTTTTTTCCAGGGGCAGCAGGTGACTGCTAAGAGTAAGCTGCTTCACTGTTGTCCCCCTCTTGCTGGTCACAGAGGATCAGCCCTGAGACTGTGCACTAAACTGTGTGGCAAGGAACCACAGTTTGATCCTTTTCAAGGATGTTTGTGAGCTCTTTGTGCAAGGGTATCAGAGTCCTGGCTGCCACAGAAACCCTGTTTGTGTCCCAGCCCTTCATCTAGTGGCATTTCAGGGACTTTATCTATATCCTGATCTGTAGCTAGTTTCACTGAGGCCCCCATGCCATCATCTGTGACACAATCCTTTAGTTCCCTTCACTGTTGCTGCAATGGTCCTGTCTTCTCCCCATGTCATAATGAGGTCATGCACCTCACTGTGACTCTGCATGCACCCCCTGGAAGCTCCATCTGCAAAATGAGAAGTGCCACTAGAACTGCACTTCCAGTTTTGCCACTGGCTCGACAACTGGCTGCTGGGGTACCCCCCCCCCCAGATGGTGATCTAGTGCTCCCCCAGGCTCAGGAGGCACCAGTTGCCTGTACCGGGTTGCACTCCTAGATGGTGGGAAGGGAAGTTATCTTTGTGCCAAGATCACCCCCTGGGCAGTAGAGTTTGGGGGTGGAAAATTTGTCCACACAGAAGAGGGGGTCAGGGAGGAACCACTGCATCCTGGGATACTGGAGGAGTGCAACTTGGAGAGCCCATCTGTGAGGAGTGGCCACACCTTAATATAATACAAGCTGGGTAGCATAGATCAGAGATAATCCTGCCCTGGAGTGGCATAACTTTGAGTCTCATACCCAGTACTTAAAAATACTTTACAGTGTTATTATCATGCAGATACAATCCAGTTGTTAAGAGCTCCAGAAGCTGCCCAAAATTACCATGTAACAAGGCCATAAATAATCCTAGCTCTTTCAGCCTTTCCTCATAAGTCTTCCCTTACAGGTCCCTAATCATTTTTGCTGCTCTTTGTTGGACCCTCCAATCTGTCCACATCCTTCTTAAAGTGTTGAGTCCAAAAGTGGACACAAGTCCATGTGAGGCCTCAACAGTGCTGAGTAGACCAGAAAATAATAATCTGCCTTTATTCACAAGTAAAATTTTTGTTGATACAACTCAGTATTCTATTGGCTCTTTTTTGTGACAAGAGAACAGTGTTGGCTGATATTCAGGTTATGGTTCTACTGTCACCCCCACATCCTTCTCTTCAAAACTGCATCCTAGCCAGTCATTCCACAATCTGTATTTGTGCATGCAATTATTCCACCCCAAGTGCAGGATGTTTCACATCCTTGTTGAATGTCATTTGGTTGATTGTAGACCATTTTTTCCAGCCTATCCAAGCCATTCCAGATCCTAGCTTTACCCTCCAGAGTGTCTGCAACTCTACCCAACTTGCTTTCATTCCCAGATATCTTAAGTGTTCACTCAATCCCATCATCCAAAGCATTATTGAAGATGTTGAACTATACCAAACCCAGGGCAGACACTCAGGAACCTCATTTAATACATCCTCCCAATTAAACATTAAGTTATTGACTACTCACTGAGCATGATGATCCAAACTGACTATGTACCTGCAGCAAAGTGCTTTCATCTGGTCTGTATTTACATAGTTTGTTAATAAGAATGTCATGGAAGACACTGTCTAAAGCCATACCTACTGCTTTCCCCCTTCACAGAGCCTGTCACCTTATCACAGAAGAAAATCAGGTTGGTCAGGCATGACTTGCTCTTGGTGAATTGATACTGGCTTTTTCTGGTCACCTTGTTCTCTTCCAGGTGTTTCATAATAGGTTCCTTTCCTGAATACTCCATTATCTTTCCAGGTATCAAGGTCACGCTAACTGGCCTCTAATTCCCCAGACCTGCCTCCTTCCAGTTCTTAAAGATGGACACTATATTTGCCCTTTCACAGTCATCCATGACTTTACCCAACTTCCAAGTTTATGAGAGAGGATAGTTAATGGCTCTGAAATCTCCTCAGCTAAATTACTTCAGTAGAGTGCATCCCATTTGGTCTTGACACTTTACTATTCTAGGTTGTTTGTCTCCTTCCCTATCTTTGCTGCTAATTACACTCATCATGTGATAACTGCTCGCATTTGTGAAGATAGAAATTTTAAAAAAAGGGCATTGAATACTTAAGTCTTCTCTGTATCATCTATAACTAGATTACCTTCCACATTCCATAAAGGATTTTGTTTGGTCTTCCTCTTACTTTTAGAATCTCTTTTAATTGCCTTTTTTGTTCCTTGCCAGTTGTATCTCAAATTGTGCCTTGGGCTTCCTCATTTTCTCCCTCAATGCATATGTGTTACTCTTATACGTTTCCCTAATACTGGCCACTCCTACACAAGACATGAGTTATATACTGTGTATAAACAAGTACTAAATAATTGCACAGTAACCTGAGTTACTGCACAATAGCACCGCGATAGCACCAAGCAGACTAGCCTAATACTACTGTGCATTAGCATCACATCATGGTTTTTGCTATACGATGTTACTACACAGTACTATCAGGGTACTGAGCACTCAGTATCTCACGTAGACACACCCACTGTAAACAAGCTTCCACTTTTTGTAGGAATCTTTTTTAATTTCAACTCATTTTCCTCATACAAAACAAACCCTACCCTTATGAACTTTACCACATTCAACTTCAGTATTTATCTGTGTGCTCTTATGTGATGAGCTGTTTATAGTGTGATAAGTTTAATGTTTCAATATGTTTAATGCTTCTTTTCAAGATCTCCCCCATAATATCTATATCTAATGTACTGGTGCATAATTGTTTCTTTCCAAATGGCCGTAGTTTATCAAGAAGTAGATTCTTTCAGCTCACACATTACTGTTTTCCACATTCCCATCAAGAACGAGTGAATGTGTGCCACACTTCCTGAGCACAAGATGCTGCACATTTCTTCTGGAATGCATAATTTATAAAAGTCTGCTCAGATTACTAATGAATTGGCTCCAGTCTAAGGGTGGATGTATAGACATTATTCCAATTGCGGTATATCTTTTTTTTTGTGTGATGAAGACAATGTACCATGTACACAGCTGCACATGTAAAGGGCAGGCTGTCAAGAGGAGGGAAAAAACTGTAACAGCTTGCACTGCTGCTGCTGACCAGCTGGGGAACTCTCACTGGTTAGCAGCAACACTGAAAGAATTAGATAACTCTACTAAAGAGTCATCCCCCCAGGATCTACCCAGGCAACAGAAAGTTGGGAGGGAAAGGAAATTCCCACCCCCTACCGTCAGGCCTGCAGGGAAAGGGTACTCTCAGGAAGCAGAAAATGGGGACAGGGAGGGAAAATTCTACCCCCATGTCCTCCCCAGACTCGCACAGAGCTGGTGAGACCTGCCTGGCTGGAGCAGAGCTCCAGGTCTCTAAAGCAGCAGAAAGTAGGGGGGTGGGAAAGGGAAATCCTCCCCCTACTTCCCCACAAGTGCAGAGAGCTAGGGAAACCTGCCTGGCCACAGTGCAGCCCAGGTCTCCTGGCCAGCAGAGGGAAATTCCACTCTCCCACTTCCCTGCAATGTGCACACACAACAAGCTGGGAGGTGGCATGATTTCCATCTGTGCTTGTTCCTGTTCAGAAGATGGAGGCTGTGGCTCAGCATGGTGTCTCTGCCTCCCTGCACTTTTAAGGGGAAATAGGGAATTTCCCTCCCCACTTCCCAGCTTGCTACTGTCAGAGAGACCTTGGGTTCTGCTCCAAATAGGCAGGGTTACCCCATCTCCCTGTGCTTGTGCTAGGAAGTTGATGGGGTGGGGGTGGGGGGGAATGTGTGGATTCCACCCCTCACCCATCCCCTATGATTGATGCTGCTGGGGAGACCCCAGGCTCCACTAAAGCATGGCAGGAGTGTCCTTGCTAACCTGCTCTGTACTCTAATGGCTGGTATTTTTCCTGCTGCTTACTGCTAGGTAGGGGGAATGAACCTAGGACTCAGATCTATGCTGGGACAAGTGTTCTTTTCAGAGAAGTTTACACTAGAGATGGAGCAATGCACCATTGGACGCTGGAGGACCAACAGATTGCCATAATATATCCCTTGCTACATATACAACCAGCTAGAAAGTTAGTACACATTTTCAAGGTCTAACTTTATGGCTGGTTGGAACTTTTAATGGCATGACAGCTACTTTGCTTTAACTGGCAATTCACCAGTTAATTGCACACTAGCTGTAATGTGCAAAGGGGGCCTTATTATGATATTTCTCATCCTCCAGTCTACTTGGAGATCTACCTGTAAAATCAAGTGATCTATTTTTGCAAAATTATTATACTCTCTTGATCCCTTGTTTAGCTCACTTTAAAAAAGATGGTTTTCTACATATCATCTGTGTGACTGACCATCACAATACAACTCACTCACTATATGTCAGTTCGCTGCAGGCCACCATCTTCTATTTTAAGATAAATAGGAATCTAAAAGTAGCGTACAAACTACAATAAAATGAAGCCCAAATCACACCTTATAAAGCAAGATCATTTTAACAAGCTGTTATATAGCTGCAAAACATCTGGATGAGCAAATTACACCAACTATTAAGGATAGGTTGAAAATGGGTATTTCTACCCAATTTCTGTGCATTTAGAATGATAACAAAAATTCAATCACCACCTCATTAGCTCATTTTAATTTTTTAACTTATGATAGGACTCTTTTACTATTTGAACTTGATCTATATACCAAGGAAAAAGGCTGCACTAAAAGCAATGTATGTAGCATAATATCTGAAAAATGATAATCATCTTGTTGTATGCTATTAAAATAGTAATTATGAGCTTTCCTATTTGAGCTCCAAAGGACTCTGAAGTTAAACCATAAAGTTTCCCTTTAATTAGTCTCCTCCCCTCCCTCCCAAAAGGCATTCAGGAAAAGGAATGAGCAAGAAGTGTGTATGATACAACACCTTGTCGTCACCTTGAAACCAGGTAGGGAAATGCTACTGAGACATTATTAAATGTTCTCACCTAAAACTTAGTATTTTTGGAAACAGAAAGCAAGAGGCAATTAAGCTATAAGGTTACTATTATTTAGGCATGTCTTACTCATTAAACAATGACAATGTTTATTATCCCTACCTTGGGAGGAAATAATTCCCCAAATTATTGCCTATTAGGCCAGGATGAATCAGTTACCACTAAGAAGATGAGCTGTTGTTCCTTGCATAGACACATACACGTTAAATAGTTAATGCTTTGAAGTCAGTCTAAGAAATGTCCCTCTTTCAGCAGCTCAGCTAAAAGTAATCTGCGCGAGAGCTTTGGTTAGTAGTTGCAGTGTCCATCCTTGCAATCATGTGGCATTCAGTGATGGAGGAAGGAGAAAGACATCAAAAGGTTGTTTTTAATCACAAGGTTCTCATTTGACAATGGACTTAAAATGTTAAAAACTAAAGATGTATGTTAGCCCTAGGGCAGAGAAAAATCTCTGTTGCATTATTCTAATATATTCTCAGATTCTCAGTCTGCACACTAGCCATATAACTCTACCAAGTAAATTAACATATTAGCCAGTCTTCAAAAATCACACAGAAGGACTCTTGTTACTAAGAAGGGCATTTCAGCTGCTGTTGATATGACTTCCTAAGAACAGAAGGATCTCAGCATATTGAAGTGTTGGTCATAGGCTGACTTAGGGCTTTCTCTCTCCAGAGAGCATAGTGGGGTTACCAACTCACCATGCTATAGGCAGCATAACTGAGGCCCAGAATTGCAGTAAAAAAATGCAAGGCTTGAGAGCAGTTACCCCAAAAAAGGCATGGGGAGGGACAGTAAAGAGGTGCATCTAGGAGACATTCTGTCTCTTCAGAAAAGATTCCTGATGATGTTCCACTAGGAGAGTGGAGGTCAGCACCACACCGACATGCAGCAAGGACTACACATCTCAATCTAGCCCAGTTAGATCAGTTTGGTTTTGTTCTTGGTTCACCCTATTATAAATAGGGATGTTTTAAAATCAGTCCAGAAAATGTATTAAGCTCACTTCAAGAAACAGCCAAAAATGGAGGGGAGGTTACTCAAATTACCTCCTTCCTCTTTTCAGTATGCTTTCAGCATAGCCAACACTCTGCTCCTGCCAAGGCTGGACAATCTCAATTTACATGACGGTAAGTAGAAACAGAACAGTGAGCAGGAGGGTTCAACTTCCCCAAGTGTTAGTTAGCCTTCTGTGGAAAGATTAGACTTGATTATCAATGGACTGTACTTGATCTTGAAAATCCAACTCAGAACTTATACAAAACTTGCATGGAATGTTATGATATTTGTGGCTCAATAAAAAGAGCAAGATTTTCCATGATATGTCTATTAGGAAATGTATAGTTCAGACATAACCTAAGATTATTGTACAAGGAGCAGAATTCAGCTTGTATATATCATCATAGTTCCATGGAAGTATGTGCTCATCTAAAGTATACTCTGACTCTCTAAACCTGGACAGGACATCATCATGTACACAGCTATTACTGCAATGTTTTTCCTAAACACTTAAAAACAAGCTACTAGACATGGACATTGAAAACTTTAGATGTGTAGGTGGAATACCTCCATCACCTACTCTAGAGCTACAATTTAACCCAGAGTTTAGGCCCTGTTCTAAAGATGGATGAAGTTATAGGGTAACGCATAACAGGCAAAATCTTAATTATTTCTAGAAGCTGATTAATTTATTTCTAATATGTACTTAGACATACACCAAGCGTAGTTCTCTCCCACCCTTTGGTGTTTTATTCTTTTCTTTTGGGCCGGGGAAGGCGGAGGGGAATTTAAGTATATCTATAATTATCCACTGTGTTAAATCTCTGTATAAATAGAAAAGGTATTAAATCAAAGTTCCTACCTGGATTGGATCCAAATTTCCCCAAAACTTGAAATACATTTCTATTCTAGGAATCTGGTTCAGATCCACCTGTAGTTCTAACTTGGAAATACATGCCTCCAATAGGCACTGAGCAATAAAATTAAATATTATCTATCTGTGTTAATTTGTGAGTTATTCATTTTGTGTCAAAGACAGATTTTTTTCAAACAGTACAAAATGTTAAAGGAATACTTGTTTAATGTAAGATTTCTAACTTTCATGAGAAAGATAATGTATTAAATTACATATGAAGAAATGTTGAGTGAGAAACAGATAATACAAAAGGGAGTATAAAGTGTGGGAGGTGTTGGGGTGGAAGGACTAAATTATGAAGGGTGATTGAAGCTGGAAGTGGAAATGGGAATAAGTTTAATGGAATGGTAGCAGTAGGGGTAATTTAGAGTGACAATCAAAATCTATCGTGTTAATAAGACACGAAGCATTAATGCCTATGATTCAAAGGTTTCTGTTATACCAGTCTATGCCTCCTAAATTTACTCAAACCATAGTGATTTCTTTTAAGAGTTTCTAAGCATTTTAAGATAAAACAGAAACCATTTTAGTTGCACCTGACTTAGTAAAAGATGGGTGTAAGAAAAAAAAAGAAAAAGAAAAAGAAATTTAATTTAAGTAGGACTCAAATCCTACAACTTTCACTAGGGTATATGTTTGCATACCAAAGCAGTTTTTCTCTTTTTCCTCATTCATCCCATTTTTAATTTGTGACTTTTTTTACTTGCACTTAAATTGTCAAAGTGAATATTCAGTCCTAGAAACCTAGCACATCTTCTCCAAAAGTAAAATTGGGGGGGGGGGGGGGGGGCACCCCCCCCGGGGGACCATCCACACCTGTGTGATTGCTTCTAGCCTTTTCCAGGGATCCTAGTTTTCCATTCACCATGGGAAACCGTGGAATTTACATTTTTGCACAACCTGCTGAAATCATGGCAATGTCCATGAGTGGTGCCCATTTCTGCCCTCTCGTTTTTGCCATGGTTTTTGCCCCTCAGCCAATCAGCAACAAGGGATGGGGGGAGGGACTGTGGCAAATATGAGAGAGAGCAGAAATGGCACTGCTCACCATAGGACACCTCCATGTTTTTGGTAGTTTGTGGAAAAATGTGGATTTTTGTGGTTTTTAGATAGAGATCTAGAAAACTAGGATCCCTGATGATTACCAATCAGAAAATGATTTATTTGTGTGTTCAGTCTTCCAGAGAATTGTGCCCCATGTATAATGTTATATTAGCCAGATTTACCCCAGATTAGTGTATTCCAGCTCATCGGAGCAGACTCAGTTAATTGAGCCTGCTGGAACACGGCAATTAACACATTCCAGCAACCTCCTTTGCAGTGACATAGCAAGGGGGGGCAGTGAGCAGGGTGACTGCCCCAGGCGCCCAAGTGAAGGGGCACCAACAGGCATTGTCCTGCTGGGGTGGGGCATGGGATGGAGCCTTGAGTGGCTTGTTTGAGTGGGCATAGGGATGGGGGAAGGGTGGCTCCTGCCACTGCATGCACTCCCAGGCAAGTGCCCCCAGATCTTTGAACAGAGGAAGGACAGGCTGCCACTGTGGGCTTTGACCCAGATGCCAAACTTAGCTGCTACGGCACTGCTCCTGCATCTCATGTATCAGTGTCCCTGTACTTAAAAATGGCAGTGGGAGTGTTTGACTAAAGCTCAACAAGCTTTAGTTCAAGAACCCCCTCCACCAGTTTTAAAT
>NW_005842020.1:393803-403210 GCF_000455745.1 Alligator sinensis | reverse complement strand
CTAGATGTGGTAGCGCTTTAATTAGAGCGGCTCTAACTAAAGTGCTGCCCTCCTCACCTCCAGAGTATGTATAAAAGTGCTCCATGCTCTTTAAGTACTGCACATTGGGTATTTTTACATGTGCTCCAAGAGGTGCAGGGGAACATTTTAATTAGTGAGTGTTTAATTAGTGTCTGAGCATCATGTGCATCAGCATCAGCATCCTCCGTGCTGAAAAATGGTGGTAGGGTGCTTTGAACTAAAGCTCGTTCAATGAGGTTTAGTTCAAAGTGTCTTACCACCATATTTTGGCACGGGAACGCTAATACACATGATGTTAGAGTCTGCTCGAGTGCATTTATTTCCATGCTCCTGCAGACTTGATTAACTGAGTCTGCTCCAACATGCTGAATTTTCAGCACATCAGAGCCAGCTCCCTGCATGTGTTTAGGAGCCCATTAAGACAGCAGGCTAATGCACATTTTCCTAGTACCTCACAATGGAGATACTAGATTTAATACACATTAACTAAAGTGTGTAAATGCACATGTAGACACGCCCAGTATGTCTATTTCTAAATAAGCTTTGGATCATTCCCATTAGGAATAGTTATATTACAATTTATTAGGGCTATCAGTTAACTTACACAATAAATGCAAAAACAAATTAACACATTTATTTTTTTAATCACACACATTGTTTTGACCAGCAGAGTGGACCAGCTCCAGACCAGCCAGAACCCATGCACACAGCCCTGCCTCTGGCCCATCTCATGCCTGCCCCAAACTCACCCACCCACACTGAGCAGCAGCCAGGCAGAAGCTGCTACTTAGCAAGGGGGAAAGTGGCCCCTCTCCCTCACTGCTGCAGGGGCTGTGTGCTGTTGGTGGTTGTGGTGGTGGGGAGAAGCCGCACAGCACATGGGCTATTCTTTAATTATGTGATTAAAATTGCAATTAATTGTGACTTTTTTTTTTTACTCTCACAATTATTTGCCATTAACTTTTTTAATCATTTGTCAGCCCTACAATGCATCTACAGTAGCAATCCTAGGGGAAAACCAAATGTTGATGAAGGGTTTTATTGTTTTTTAATTATTGAATGAGACAGTAACTTGCTCAGCAGAATCTTGTATCTGATGAACATTTTCTGAATGATTTAGTCACTTTACAAATACTTAAGTAAGGTTGTCTTGTGGGGGCTAGGGGTTCTTGAGGAGCCCCAACCTGCCTTTCAGCAGGGAGGTGAGCTGTCCTGGTATTTGAATGGGGCTTCCACACCACTGACCATCTGAACAGGGTTCCCTATCCCAGCAGGGTGAAGTTTTAGGTCATGCACAGGACTAAAAGCCCCCTGCTGTTACTTTCCAGTAAGGCTGTGTGAAATACCTGTGTTTCATTTTGGTTTCAGATTAGGCAGTTAGGAGGTACACTGATTCATTTCAGTGTTTTGAATCACTGTCCCATTTTGTTTCAGCTGAAACTGTTTTGGAGCTGTTTCAGAATTTTGACGGTGGTTTGGTATAATGGGGAATCACAAAACTGTCTATAACTTTGTCACTTCCTGCCTGCTTCAGATAAAACTTACAGGGATGCTATCCCCTTCTGAAGCCATAAAGCCTACCAAGTATCAAGAATACAGGTGCAAGGATTTCTGGGAAACTGCACCTCATACTGTTCAGAGGAAAACTGCAGGGATGGTAGCCCCTGATGAGGCCATGAAGCCTGTGAGCTTTCAAGAGGATAGGTGCAGGGGTTTCTGGGAAACTGCACCTTAGGCTGTTGACAAACAAAACTTGTGACGTGTGACTTTGTGTGTGTGTTAAGGCACAGTGGGGTGAATACTGCAGGACTGGTTGCCCCTATTCTCACCTTCACAACTCCACTGCAACCAGTAAGCCTCAGGCCTCTCAAAGATTTTACAGGTCTGGGCTTTCCCCAGCCAGAACTGTGTGGTGGCTGGAGGTTATCAGGTGCCTCCTGTTCCTACCTGCCTTCCACCAGGGAGGTTCAAAGTCCTGTCATTTCCTGGGGCTGCTACACCACCGGCAGCCACATCCAGGACTTCAAATCCTGGCAGGGTGCAGCTTTAGGTCATACCCAGGATGATGTGGAGCCTCCTTCTCCCCATATGCCCCAGCACATATACCTCCTAGTTCTTACTGGCACAGGAGCTCATCAGGGAGATGTTCTTCCCCTGCCAGCTGGTGAGAAAATAAACTACTGCCTCCAGCTCTGAGAGTGAGGCATTAAATGGTGGCTCTCATTAGCACCTGTCCTGCCACATATGTTGCTCCTCATGTGGGCATGAGGGAGGCCTTCCAGGTTTCAGGCAGAGTGGTGCAGGGATTTCTGTGAAACTTCACCTCAAACTGCTGAAAGCAAAATTCATGTCACTTGTGTGTCTTAAGGGGTGTAGGTTGTAGCCATGTTGGTCTAAGGACATAACCCAGACAAGGTTCTTAGGGTGTATTTGATATCATTTATTAGACCAACTGAATAGTTGGAGAAATTCTTCTTTGCAAGATTTCAGGTTTAAAAGCCCTTTCTCAGACTGAAGAAGCATCTAGTTGGTGTGTGTGCGCTCTTCCTGGATGAAAGGAATAATAAAGAAGCCAGAGGCTGTCATGCAATGCAAGCAGGGAAGTCAGTCAGTGAAAATGTAAATTGAGGCATCAGGGGGTGAGAGAGAGACTGGGAGGGAGGGGGGTGGGTGGAAGGGGAATGTAGCAGGTAAAAGTTGAGAGGTACCTGCTGCCTGGGGAGTCAGATGTCTGGCAAGTTGTAGCTCATCTTCAATCTAGCCTCTACATTGAGTCCATGAGTTTCTGTATCTAGGAGGTTGATGAAGTGAAGTTCACAG
This sequence comes from Alligator sinensis, assembly GCF_000455745.1. Lineage (NCBI taxonomy): Eukaryota > Metazoa > Chordata > Crocodylia > Alligatoridae > Alligator > Alligator sinensis. The sequence continues at coordinate 400,369 of NW_005842020.1, read as the reverse complement.
GCCCATCTGTGAAAAGTGGTTTGTAAATTCAAACAAGCACTGAATCCCACTAACCTCATCACCAGAAGCCAACTTCCTACCTCCCAAAACATACCGAATGGATCCAGACCATGCCATGACAAGAAATGCAAAACCTGCTAATGTATCTCCAGTACCCCAACAAACTGTGCATCAGAATCTATTACAGACAAGAATGCCCAACTACCTGTGGGGGCATATTTCTCACAAGAAAACTACTCTGCCTTCAGTCTCTCAGTCCTGACCCTCAAAGGGAATTTACAAACCACTTTTCACAGATGGGCCTATGAATTTCACTTCATCAACCTCCTAGATGCAGAAACTCAAGAACCCAATATAGACACTGGATTTATGACATACTACAACCTGTCTGACATCTGACTCCAGTAACCTCTCCACTTTTACCTGCTACATCCCCCTTCCCCCATCCCCCAGCCTGTCCCTCACCACCCGATGCCTCCATTTCCACTGACTGACTTTCTTGCCTGCATTGCAGCCTCTAGCTTCTCTACTATTCCTTCCATCCAGGAATGGATGGCACATACACACCAACTAGACTCTTCCTCAGCCTGATGAAGGGTTTTAAACCCAGAAGCCCATGCCTTGCAGATGGCATCCCAGGAAGCTAAGCTGAGCTCACCTGGAGCCTCACAACTCCACTGCAACCAGCAAGCCTCAGGTCTCTCAAAGATCATAGTGGTCTGGGCTTTCCCCATCCAGGACTCTGCGTGCACGTGGTGGCTGGAGGTTATAAGATCAAGGGAGATTCTCAATCCTGGCATTTCTTGTGGCTGCTGTGCCACCATCAATCCCACCAGACCTCCTGAGCCTGGCAGGGTGCAGTTTTAGTGGACAGGCCTAGGACCTGGGGCCTCCTCCTTTCTCATAGTTACATCCAAGTTCATCCTGGCATGGGAGCTCAGCAGGGACATGTTCTTCCCCTGCTGGCTGGTGATGCAGTGAGTGCTGCCTCCAGCTCTGAGAGAGGGGCATTAAATGTTTTTGAAAAAAGGAAATGGGTGCAGATGGAGTGTGAGGATGGAACTCTGTCTACAGGTGGTGCTTGGGGAACCCCAGCAGTGGGAGGTTCACCTTGAAGAACACCAGCTGTGGCACCAAACCAGGACCCAAGCAGGTGTGTGGGGCGTCACAACATCCCCCACAATGTGGAACACCCTCTTGCTTGGGACAATGGTTTCATAGTTGGTAGGGTTGGAAGGGACCTGAATAGACCATCAAACCTGACCCCCTGCCATGGGCAAGACAGAATGCTGGGGTCAAATGACACCCACTAGGTGTTTATCTAGCCTCCTTTTGAAGACCCCCAGGGTAGGAGTGAGACTCACTTACCTCGGAAGTTGGTTACAGATCCTAACGACCCTGACTGTGAAGTAGTGCCTTCCGATGTCTAGCCTGAATCTACTGTCAGTCAACATATGGCCGTTATTCCTTGTTAATCACAGTAGTGGAGGAGACCGTCAATGACATCCTGGTGATGCTGGGGGTTATTATTACAGCTGTTGTTATTGGAGGTAGTGCAGATACAGGCACTGGTCCCACCTCCTTGCTGCCACTAGCACCAGAAGAAGCCTTATGCCTGCTAGTGCTAGGGAAGAGGCTGAGTCCAAGTTTGGGGGGTGGGGAGGAACTTAAAGCTCTCTGTCTGCCCCTTCCCCCTCCCCAAGGAGAAGACCTGGCACCTGCCTTTCCAGGACGCTTCATATTTCATGTGCTGGAAACGTGTGAGAGTGAAAATTAAATGCATGTGTATTGAGTGCTTTTCAGGCAAAGCACTGCTTTCTTTTTGTTTTGGTGGGGGGATAACAAGAACAAATAACAGGATTTTGGGCGGGGGGGAAGGGTAGGTAAGGGAAAATAAATAGGAAAGTGTTGGCAAATGACTACAACTTGGTAGCAAGGCACTACCAATCTGCAAGCTTACAGAATAATGCTGCAGTGCTCTCAGTCTCTGCTGTTCCTGTTCAGACAGATGCAGCTGCAAACTGGCAGACTCAGTTCACCAATACAGCCTTTTATGGTGCTTCTTTGTCCCTCCCCCAGAGCACTTCCCAGGATTGGGAAGGGACCTCAGGAGCAGATGGTCATCACTGGCCAACTACAGATGTCAATATCAGAGCCATCCTTCCCCTGCCCCGCTTTCCCTGCAAGCCCACCTCCAAAACAGCTCTGAAACATTTTAGAAACATCTGAATCATTTCAGAAAATTTCCAAATGTTTTGGATAGCCTGTTTCATTTCAAAGCTTTTTCAGAGTCCTGTGTTTCATTTTGGATTCAGTGTTTTAGCTGTTGAAATATCCAAATCTGAAACAAAATAGCTGCCAAAATTTCACACAGCCCTACCTGCCAGATGTTTCATACAGCAGCTCAGCCAAATGATGTCTCTGCCTGGCTACCAACAGTGAACTGCTGTGTTTGTATAGCTGGCTGATGTTTCAAAATGGCCACTGCAATCAGGCACCTGCTCGCTGCCTGACTCAGCCCTTAAAAAGTGCCAGGCACTAAAAGTGCACCGCCACATATGGTTTATATTATATATGAATATATTTTTGTAGTATATATTGTATATAATATAAAAATGTATTATTACAACCATTTAAATATTAATATGCAACTACTACACTATCAAATTGACTGTAACAACCTGTCATTCTCAATTTAGCTACAACTAATTAATGGTCCACTTCCAACTCTGCCACATCCCCATTTCCATAAGTCAGATAAAATAATTCTCCATCTGCATCAAATTTTAATGTGATCAATTTAGTTCTCTGTTCTGTGATCTATTGACCTCCCATGCTATCTTGTGAATACTGTAATGAGGTAAAATGGTCTCAGATAGTCAGGGAATTTACTCCACAAAAACTAACACATATTTCAACAATTTTCCATCTCACCAAGGTCTTATTTCCCTATAATTATTTCCATACTGTGTTCTTTTTCCCACTTTTATTATTCAGGTCTTCAGGTATTAAATGGACGTCATTTTTAAGGACATTGGCTTACTATGCTTGTGGGGACTTTATAAAATATCCATAAAAGTATTATTTTCCCTCATAGCTAGTTTTATTCCTTGGAACAGAGCTTTTACTAACAAATATTTTTTTCAGACCTTGAATACAAAGTTGGCTATTCCAAAAACAAGAACCCAAAAGAAAAAAAAAAAAAAAACAGTAAAGAACCTGCCTTATAACATCACCAAACTACAGGAGGCAATGCAAAGAGCTAACAGGTGCTTCTACATAGAAATAATTGAGTAGGAAGTGGCAAATGGAAATGTACAAAGGAAACTTTCACTGCAAACTAGCCTGGATATTCAAAAAGAAAAGCTAAAAAGACACATGGAAGAATATAGAAGACAAGCACAAAACCAAACTGAAATTAAATCAAGCAAGAACAGGAATACAGAAATAGGTATATCAGGAGGAATACACCAGAAAGAGCAAAGAGGTTAAAACGAATGTCAAGAAAGACAAACGAGACTTTAGAAACAAAATGGCATGGGATGCATAGAATGCCACAGTGCAAAACAATATGAAGGTATTGTATAATATCACCAGACTGTTGTCTGTTGGTATTTGTTTTGCTCCCTGACCAATCCAGGAGAACAAAGGAAACATAATAATGAAGACATCAGAACAGTTTAGCTTTATGGAAACTGTGCCTGGATGGAAAGACAGTGGATGTCTTGCACATTAAAGGCATAGAAAGATGAGTAAAATGTGTATTGTATTATCCATGGAGTAAATAGTAAAGGTAGTTAAATTCTTAAAAAATGGCAATATGCTAAGTCAAGGTAGTTCCAATGGAGGTTCCCAAAACAAACTTTACAGATACAACAAATATTTGTTGAACTTATAAAGATACAGAAAAATAAATAAATAAAAAGCATAAAAAAGCAGCCAAAGAAATGAGACTATGATCATGTTGGCTTAGACACTGTATTTAAAGATCTGTTTTATTTTGAGAATTGGTTTATAGGTATAGATACATGTATTAGGATGGGTCAAGATGGGCAGCAGGGGTTAACTGATTTCTAAAGAGCTTGGGTCTCACACACAAAGTGTCTCATGGTCCTGGAAGCTGACAGACTGTTTAATACAACAAGGCCAATGCATACACACATAGCCTAAGAACTGAGGGGGCATGTCATAACATGAGATCACAGCCTTCAAGGCAGACAGGTTGTCTAACACAACAAAGACACAAAGTCTGGGAACCAAGGGAGTATGTACCATACTACCCATAACATGAGATAAAGTGATACCAGCGACAAGGCCTCAGAGCAGGGGGGCCTGAGTGCTGGTTTGGGGGAAACAGACCAAATTAGGAAAAGACCCAGAAGGCTATGTGAATATGTGACCACAGAAAGACTACCAACCAGAGAGAGCCATGAATCAAGAGTCATCAGGAGTCATCAGGAAGGCAGGAGAATACAAAAGCAGAGACTTGAGAGTAACAAAGGTTCCCTCCATTTTCCCCACCTGGGTTCTTCCTCCTTGTCCTCCCTGAGAATGGTGCCTGTCCCTGTCCCCGTCCCCATCCCCATCCCCTGGGAAGGATCCCCAAGGCCACCATGGAGAAAGGGCATGTGAACAGCCCATCTCATGCACACTACTGGACGGGGGCTGTGGGCCTCAGTATCTCACCTCCAGACAGCTAACATCTGACACCTAAGAGAATAAGCCTCAGAGTGACGACTGTATCCTAACCAGATGTACTTTGACTCTGATGACAGCCTAGGGATTTGGTAGATATATAGAATTATTTGATTGTTTGTATTGCTTTTTTTCTGTTATCACTGTGTATCAAAAAATGTGTTTATTATTAAATAGAAAAGTCATGGTTTGTCTGAGGGTGGGTCCCCCTGTCCCAAACAAGGTATCTGGATCCTAAATCCAGAGCCAACAGATCAATGTAAAACCTTGAATCACATTTGGTAACCTTTTGTTCCAGGTAAAAAACATTAGACAGACTAAAGAAAGCACTAGGGGTAAGAGTAAAACAGGGACAGACACAGTTTAATAAGGACAAATCTTGAACAGATCAAATATTAACATATCATCATATAAGAGTTGATTGAATGCTAGTCATAGCCATATCAGAATTTCAGAGATTTCTAAAAATCCTTTGACATAGGGGACAGAATAACCCTATGGAAGAACTCAGAGATGCCTCTGGCATGTTGGATATATGACATGTTGTATAATGCATGAGAGAGCTGACTAAAATATATGAGGTAACAAGTGTCAAAGAGTTTTGCATCACCCCAGTTTTTCTCACTGATAATGGATTGGGTAATGAGGTTCACCATGAAACAATTCAAGGGAGCATGACAAAGTACTACACAGAGGTCATAGGGCCTTGGCCTTGTGTGTGCCATTTGAGACATAAAAGCCAGAATGAATGGCTATCAGAGCTATGAAAAGTAAATGGGTTTCAAAATCAATACCAAAATAACAAAAAATGATGAGAAACAACACACCACAGGAAACACTATTCATATTTTCTGGAGCCAACTTAGAAGAGGTTTGCTACTTCTTGCATCCTAGCAACAACATAAATAAAAAAAGGTAGAAGTTATTAAAACCAGAATAGTAAAACCCAGATATGCTTTCATAAGCCTGGAGCCACCTGCAGAAATATAATTTTGCATTACATACTGAGCACCAATATAAAGACTGCTGCAATTTGCACAGCCTAGATTTTGAGGCTTATCAAGAACCCTTGGTGTAAACATAAAGTCTTCATAAAGAGCTGATTTAGACAAATCCTTAATAATATTAGAAATAGTTTAAAATAACTGAAGATGGCAGGTACACATATGGAGAAGAGATCCAAACAACATAATATGCCTTGCACTTTTCTGTAATCTTCACATTAAGTGTTGAGGCAAACCAAAAGACCCCTGGATGTATGCCTACACCTAGACTCAATGGATCTTGAATTTAAAACTATTAATAAACATGAGAAGAATAAAAGTCCAAAGAATAAGACAGTTGATGGTGGAAGTCAAAGTTCCAAATGGGAAAAAGGTACAAATGAATAAACAAACATGTCACATACACATGAAGGTGCATCACATTGACATATGTGATGCTGATTCAATTCAGAAGAGATTCAGCCTGATTTGGCAGCCAAATCTCTGAATCCAAATCAAATCAGGAGACCAATAAAAAGGTCTGAATTGATTTGAAGCTCTCTGAATCCACTTGGAAAAGATTCAGAGAGCTTTGGAGATTTTGGGTAGTCCCCTCTTGCCACCACAGGGAGCTGGACTTGGACTCCATGCTGGTAAGCAGGGGGCGGGGGAGGGGGGGCGGAACCATGGGGGGACTCCCTCACCAGAGGCTGCCAGGCAGGGAGGCTGCCCCCCAACCCCACACTGCCTGGGGGACTCTGCCATGAGCTCCCATCCCCTGCCTACTCTCCCAGCTCTCCCCCCATGGCTGCCCCACCTGGCCCCAGATCCCAGCTCTTAAAAAAAAAAAAAAAAAAAAAAAGAAGAAGGACCCCCTCACCGGGTGGC
>NW_005842020.1:391798-393778 GCF_000455745.1 Alligator sinensis | reverse complement strand
GGGGTCATGCAGCGGCCCCCCCCCCACAGCATGGGGCAGTGGGGATCACTCTCACCGCCTGCCTGGAGCTGGTGAGGTCAGGGTTTTGTGTGTTGTTTTTTTAAAGAACCAGGAGCTGAAGTCAGGTGGAGCAGCCATGGGTGGGGCTGAGAGAGCAGGTGGGGTATGGGGGCTCATAGCAGAGTCCCTCACACATCATGGGGCAATGGGGGCCAGTGGGTATTGCCCCCTGCCTGGCAGGAGCCAATGATCCCGGGGCTTTTTTTTTCTTTCTAATTTAAGATCCCGAAGCTGGGTCCTTTCCTTGGGGGAAGAAGGTGGGTGATAGCTGCCTATCCTGGGCTGTGAATTGATCCTTGATGGCCAGTCGGGGTCTTCTCCAGCAAGATGTTGTCCAAAAAGGGTTGCTGGCATGGCCTCTGGGTGGCTAGGTGGAATGGCACAGTGCTGTTCCAGATGGAGAGTGTGTCCCAAGGAGGTCACACTCTACCACCCCTTTTATAGAGGTGGGCTACCTGTGTCTCCTATGGGAGAGACATGTCCAGACAAGAATAGTCCTGTTCAGCCTACATGAAGATCCAGATGTCCTCATTGTCTGGTAGGACACAATGGTGGGATTGCTAGTTTCTGTAGGATCTTTGTCTTTCAAATGCTGGGTTTCTGTTCTGTTCCTGGGTGAGGTCTGTGGTTCCTGAGTGAGTCAGTGGAAGGCAATAGTTCAGTCGTTGAGTTGATAATTCACTAGAGGCCTGCTACCATTGTATCTCAAGCACCCTCATTCATCCCCATTCATTCAGGAACCAATTTACATGAGATTGGATAGACACAAATCATAGGTTAGACCTGGGCAGAGGACACAAGATGGAGGCTTGACATACAAAATGGAAACTTGACATTACTTATGCTAACTTACACATGTAGGCCTAAATCAGATAAACACAGTAAAAAAAAAAAAAAATCAGTAAAACAGTAATTACACAGTAAAAATAAATATAAACATAATAATTTTACAATATAAAACAGTGGATATCCATAACAGGGCACTTATTTGTAAAGGAGACAGAGAAAAGGGGGGAGAGGAAAAAAAAAAAAACCAAAAACTTGCTACCAAAATAAAATGCTAAAGCTTATCCTAGGTCTTAGCTTACTCATACTTATCTATGGGAAATAAAGAGGGAGAGAAAAAGTCAGAAATAGTTGGGGAAAGGAGGGAATGTATTTTAAAATTAAAAAAAAGAAAAAAAAAAAAAAAGAAAAATGGGGTTTTGCTACAACATCATCAATTGATTGAAGATGTGTCTGTCACAACTTAAGACATGGTTAACTGGTTAATCACATCTTAAGTGTAATGTGTAGTTGGGGCCTTAGTCACATAACACAGGGATAAGGAATTAATATGTTGCAGGTAGGCTGATAGAGGAGCTTCAATATATCGGTCCCATATTGAATTCTAAGTAAACTTAAAAAGTAAGGATAATTAACAGTATAGGCAATCAGTATTTTTTGGGTGCTGTGGCCAATAATGTCACCGATAAATGCTTGTTCATGCATGCAGCCACAGTGTGGCATGCAGGCAGCCAGGAGTGCAGTCCGGCAGCATGGAGAGCATCCGGGTCTGGCTTTTAAGTCTGTTGTGAGGGAAGGGGCGTAGGAGGGAGCAGATTGAGGCCCCAGCCATGAGGAAGGGAGTGGGGCTGGGGCAGGGGCAGGTGCTGCATAACCAGGGTGGGATGGAGCCACAAGCAGCTCATTCAGGGGGTATGGGGAGGGGGTGGAAGCTCCCAATGCTGAATGCACCCTGGGAGAGCATGTGGGGTATGTGCCTCCAAATCTGCATGTGAGGTGAGGGTGGGCTGCCATTTTGGGCTCAGGCTGAGGTGCTGCTGGGTTCTTCCTGGTGGGGGGTTGGGATGGGCTGTGCTCATGGTGGGTGGTGGCAGTGCTGGGATGGGAGCTACAGCAAATTTTGGAGTGGCTACA
>NW_005842020.1:387474-391769 GCF_000455745.1 Alligator sinensis | reverse complement strand
CACCCTTTGCCATAGCACCCCTCCCAGCACCGTTGCTGCCTGCCCCAAACATAGTCTGCCCCAGCCCCGCACTGGAAAATATCGGCACCAGCCTCAGCCCGCAGCAGCAACCCGCTCTCATCTGACACACAGATCCAGGGGCACATGCCCACAGGCCATCCTGGAGTGCTTGCAGGAGTGGGAGCCACCACCTCCCATTCCCCCCCAGACAAGCTGCTCATGGCTCCATCCCACACTCTGCCCCAGCTGCGCAATGCCTGCCCCTGACCCAGCCCCACTCCCTCCCTCACCACAGGGGCCTTGGTCTGCCCCCCCATGCCGCTTCACTCCTTCCTTGCACCTTACCCTACAACAGACTTACCAGCTGGACACTGCTCTCCAGGCTGATGGCTACATTTCAGCAATTGGATAGGTATTGTCCAATATGGCTTGTTAAAAAATGGCCATTGGTATTGGCCTAAAAAAATTCTATCGGCTCATCCTTACTATATGAGGCAGCATAATATTAGAAGTAGGAACACTAGACATATCAAAAGAAGTATAAAAGATTTGCATCCACTGTGCTACATCATTCTAAGATTCCTTGTTTTTTCCAACATTAAATATTGCAATAGCACCAGACTCCAGAGCCCAATAGTGCAATATTCTTGACTACTAACTATTGCAACAGTTCACAAGAGCACATCCAGTATTTTGAAAAGGGGAAAGCAGAGGGGAGCTCACTAGTGAAGGGAGTGCAACTGACAGCTGAGACCAGAGTTCTCAGTGGTGAAGAGCTTGCTGTTCATGCACCACAAAGTCCAAAGGGGTATATGACCACACCACCCTGGTATTACTGACCAGGGTGTAGGTGGTTAGAGAAAGACACCTGATAATTGAGTGAAGTCCAGGACTAGACTGACCAGGAGCCAAAAGTAAAGACAGGAGTTCTGGATAGGCCAGGTACCAATGCCAGAATTTCAGATAAGCAAGCCAAAGAACTACAGAGAGGTCAGGAGCAAGCACCAGAATCTTTTCCCAGACAACGTGCTGCTATTTGGAGTCATCCTGTAAAGGCTGAAGTAAATGGCAGCTGTTTCCTATGACCTCAGGGAATTGGATGCACTGATTGCTCAGTTAGGACTGGCTGATCAAGACACTGATCTAAGTCAGTTGCAAGTGTAGCGATCAATGGGTACAATAACACACAGCCATGTTTTATGACTTCTATCACTTCGTCTTCCCTCTTAACAAAAGTAGAAAAATAAAATTACCACAACATTCCATTAGTACAAAGGAGAGGATAATGAAACATCACTCTAGAACAAGTCTCACTCACATTCCTATTCCCCTTTTTCTGCAGCTCTTTTAACAAGTCTCTGTGGGTACATCCCCATGAGTGGGAACATGTGTTTCCCCTGGGACAAACAGCAGCAGCACAATAATATGTGCCACTGCTACTGTTCCCTGTGCACACATGCTCTGGTGTACAACACATTGCCCTGGGTGGGGTAGGGGATGCTGGGGCCATCACCTGGGCTCACCCCAGCAGCCTTACTTTGGGTCCTGAGGGTTTCTGAGGGCTGCGGCTGCAGCAATCCGGCAGTATGAAGCTTGGCCAGCAACCATAATGAGGCTCCATTTTCCAGCGGTGCATGTGCCCCACTCTTTTAAAGCATGTGGTCTTTTTATACTGGGATCTTCCAAGGAATGTAGGTTGCTGAATATATGAGGTTCTGTGACATTTTAAATAGAGTGGCTCTTGGGACCGCTTCCCACCCCTGAGCACATGTATTGGCACCCTTAATTAGCAACTTCTGGAGTCTAAGTAAAGGAGTGTCTTTAAATTATGACTTCTATCATTAGAGCAGGTGGGGCCTCTTTCCTTGCAGCCTCAAAGGATTGATTGTCCTGACCATTTCACTGGACCTAGCTAGGTCCTAGGCCCTGAGCTGAGCTAATTACATCCTAACCGTAGGGACTATGCCATTTTTTTTACATAGGTCAAAGCTACGATGGTCTCTGTCTCTTTTTCTCTTACTCATACACCCAACACACTCTCATTCTCCTGTTGTAAATGGCTTTCATTAGGTTATGCCATGAAATTGCACTGTGGGTGTTCACATGTGGGTATTCTCACAAATACTATATTAAAATCTGGCTTTTAATCTTACCTGTAAAATGCTATGTTATAATATAACCACTTTGTTACCACAAAGTCTGAAAACTTGGAAATTGTGAAGATTTATCTTTCATTTGGCTTTTATAAAATCAGTCAAAAAGTCTATGAAATTTCAGAGAAAAATAGCTATAATTTGTGGGGGGGGGGTGGAATTTTGTAATCTTTTTCACTCTCTCTCTTTTGCCATAGCATTTGGATTTTGGAATTCACAAAGCTATTCACAAAGCTATTCACAAAGTGCTGAGTTAGTTGGATCCCATCTCTAGATGCAAAGCTTGCCTGCTCTTGTTTCATCCTGGATATTACTGTGTGGAACTATTTTTTCCCATTCTCCCAGTGTTTTTCTCTCTTTTGAGAATACCCAGTGATACTTTCCTGGCAGAGCTGTACAGTGGGGTTGCCTGCTGCCAGCACATACCAAGCCCACACTGAGCTATGGCAAATGGGTATACCCTCTCCACTGCACCGTGCCACAACAGGTGCACCTCCTGAGCTGTGGAATCCCTTAGCACAATACCCAGCCCTACCCCAGAGATAGGAGACAGGAAGTGGAAGCTGAACAAGGTAAGGAAAATTTATTGTTTCTGAAGGCTCTGTGTGCCTTGATATAATGTGCATCTAAAATTATAATTTGGGGGGGGGGGTTGGGGGAGGGGATTCCCCAAGAATTTCCTTCCAGTAATCAGTATCTTCAACCTGTTTATTTATGATTTCAATTTAGTCTTTGATTCACAGTCAAGAAGCATTGCAGACATTTCAGTTACTCTGTTCTCTTTAAAGAGCTACTGTATGCCTTCTGTTCTATTTGTTTGCAGATTGGGTTCCTACTCATTCCAGCCAGGTTTAAATCCCTGATATGGGAATATGCTTAACTTGGAAATGTATTATATGGATTAACTCCCTGAATGTGTTTCAAAGAGAAAGGAAGGGGAAGAGAAACCAATATGACACTGAAATTCTAGGTCAGTGCCTCTCAGGATGATAACAAATTTGTCAATGTGCTTTTCTATAATAATTTCTGATTACTGCCAGAGTTACTGATGCACGCAGTGGCAGAAGTAAAGTTCTAATGAACTGATTCTTCTGAGCAGCTGGTGTTTGGGCAAGCAGATTCCATCTTGTAACTTTAAACAAGTTTCTTGCAGTCTTTACAGGGAAGTTGGGCTGGAACTAATAGGATGAAGTTCAGTGCAGAGAAATGCAAGGTGCTACACCTCAGGAGAAATAAACAAAAACACAAATACAAAATGAGGGACACCTGGCTGGATGCCAGTTCTATGGAAAAGGGCTTGGGACTCTTGGTAGATGACAGGCTCAAAATGAGTCTGCAGCGTGGTGCAGGGACAAAAAAGTATTGTTGCTATGGGTTGCATAAACAAAAGCCTACAGGAGGTGATAGTGCCTCTCTACTTGGCACTGGTTAGGCATCACCTGGAGTACTGTAAGCTGTTCTAGGTTCCACATTTTAAAATACTGTTGCTTGCCATTTTAAAAAACGGTCCAGAGTCAGGCAACAAAGATGATTGAGGGCATGACCAAGACTGCGTAGAAGCAACTGCGCAGCCAGGCACATATGTAGACACACCCACTAAGAGGTTATTTGCATACTGATAATATGGAAATGTGTGGGAAGAACAAAAAACAACCCCAAATAACAGTCCTTGAACTCCAGATACATTGGAACCAGTTGCATCTAGGTCCAGGGAGCAAGGATGAAGGTTAGCCATGTTTCTGTTGTCCCCTCCCTGTCAGAGCTGGGAACAAGGTTTTTTTTTCCTACTCCTTTCCATGGAATGAAGCTTCTCAAGCAGCCCATGGCAGATTATGATTTTGAGGAAGAACCTCCCTTCTGTGCTCCAGTGTGGCTTTATTAGGGAATATGGGAGTGTGCAAAAGCCACACACCCTTCTTATATGAAAGGAAAAGTACTTTCCTCTGTTGGATTGTGGATAGCAACTTTGTTCCCTTTGCAGGTTTGAACTTGTTGCTATCTACCCACGTTCTCCCACTCTGTTCACTGCATTTTGTGGCTTCCAGGCTACTCTCTTGTGTAAAGGTTTATGGGGCAAGGTACTGGCCAGGAAAGAGCCTCAAACAGTCTGTGCTTCAGGATAGGATAAGTGGGCAGGCATCT
>NW_005842020.1:383603-387464 GCF_000455745.1 Alligator sinensis | reverse complement strand
AGAGCGGGGGCAGAGGAAAGGACAGAGATGACTTACTTCTATAGCAATACTTAAATAAAGATTCTAAACTGAAGGCATAAGTATCTCTCACAAGGTCACAGAGGGAGTATGTGTTGAACTAGGAATAATAAAGCCTTCCTTAGAAAGACCATATAGCACACATTCTATTACAGGTTTCTCGAGCACTAAAACCTACCTTTCCTCAATTCCAATAAATTAAAAAAAAGAAGTGTATGCTCCATTGTTTATTATTTTGTTTTTCTTATTGTTTTTTCACCACATCATTATGCTGCCTCTAACAAGCATAAATGAAACCAAAAGGCTGTTTCTGATTTCATGAATACAAAGAGGAATGTTTTCCTAAGCAATTAGTAATCATACTAAGGCACAGTTCCCCTCACTCTTATATAAAGTTAGCATAAGAAAATATTTGAAATGCAAAGCATACCCACTACTAAATTATCTAAAAGACATAATAGCAGGATAGTAAATGTGTGGTATGTATATTTAGTATTTATTACAGAAATTTACTACATATAAATTATGAGAAAGTGCCAGATGTACCTAATAAATATGAATGAGGAAGGTTTCATACCCCCAAAGCTATATATGATGCTGTCTTATAGCTCTTTGGTTGAAAACATTATATGAAAATCACATCACCTTGTTTAATTGGAATGGGGCCCTTTATATTTTCTATACCTTTGTTAATCAGTTAGTCCTAAAACACTTTTATTTGGAGCCAAAGTTTCCCATGCACATTCCAGAAGCTACTATCTTGTAGAGTTAAGGTATGGAAAGTTAAGAAGCCTGATGCAGTGACAGATATAATGTTTCTGGTATAACAAGAGGCAGAATATTGTGACTCTTTATTTTTTGCTCTTGATCTTCTACCATCCCAAGATTGTTTAAATGAAACTGGACTCAGCAGCCCAGAAGGTCTTTTCTTTGGACAGGTTCTACAGACTTTGTTCCTACCTAAAAACAGCTATTCTTGTTCCCTCCTAAATGTTCATATCAGTATTAAGTAAATTTAAAAATTAACTAAATTTTCAGCACTAAAAATGCTGCATCAGACTTGCAGATTCTGTTAAGCCAGTTATGGAGCAAGTCCTCTATAATCCTTGCAAGGGTCTCCTAACCTGTATCCTATTGAAATGCTGTAAACTACTCAGCTTTCTATTCATCTCCCTTATGGAGCAAGTCCTCTATAATCCTTGCAAGGGTCTCCTAACCTGTATCCTATTGAAATGCCATATATTCTCACTTGCTTTCTTCATCTCCCCATATATTCTCACTTGCTTTCTTCATCTCCCATTCCTCCAGAGATATCTTGAAGGCAAGAGACTACTGAGGTCATGACATATCTGATATCTCATGTCTGACTTCTACAAATAATACATTAGCAAGATACTTCTGCTAAAATTATCATCAGTGAAACAGCTAAAACCCTTGACAAAATTATAGCTCTGTATAATTATCACTGTTTAGTGCCAACACTTCACTGAGTAAAACGGATCAGGTCAGACTTTTCTAAGGGTTATCATTCCCTTCAACTTTTTGTTACCATGTAAGGGAACTGTATATTTGCATTAATAGAGCAGATATATATTTTTGTGTTGTATAATGGAGGGAGGTAGAGAAAAGCTTGCATCTATAGTGGCAAACCATGGTATTATACACAAAACACATTTATACTTCTATCCTGGGGTAAATCAAAGGCTTCCTTCCACAACCAGGAAGCACTTACAAGTTGCAGTCTTCATTATCTTGCTTTTATGTCCACACAAAGCATAAAAGGGAAGATATGTAGCTGTCAAATGGATTCCTAGAACTCCTTCACTGGAGAGGAACAGGAAAGTCAAACAGCCTTTCATCTCGCTTCTTGCACTAAATATGATTAGGGACAACGGTAGACAAGAAACATGATGCATTGCTACTGGCAAACTTCCCATGCTTTTGCTCAGTTTGCACAAGCTCTGAACACACTGTGGATGCAAGTAACTGAACAACGTAGGAGACAGCCTGGTCTCAGACCTTATGATAGGAGAATTTCTGGTCAGAGAATTTCTGAGCTGGACTACTGACTTTGGGATGAATTAAAGAAATGTTAATGCATATGGTTGGTGGGTTATGGTTAGAGAGGAGACCTAAGGACCTAAACAAGGTTCCCAGATTTCCAAATACAAAGTCATCTGCAAGATATCTACATTATAGTAGATAATTATAGTCCCGACCTTGCAGGCTCAACTGCATTCATACTATTGAAATTCAAATGCTGTCACTTTAGTGGACTCTGTCTTTCTGTTCTTCTTCCTGTGGAGATATTTATTTATTTGAGTGCAGAGGATGGCAGCACATTCACTAGCTACAAAAATGATGACATCTTTATAGGCAGACAAGGTTCCTTGGGTGAATTTGGTATCTTTTATTAGACCAACCCAAATGGTTGGAGAATAGTTATTAAGCAAGCTTTTGACTTCAAAAACCATTTGTCAGGCTAAGGAAGTTTCAGCAGTTGGTGTGTGCTCTTCCTGGATGGAATGAAAAGTAAACAATCCAGGGGCTGGGCTGGGCTGGGCTGGGCTGGGCTGGGGACCAGCACAGCTACAAGCTAAACCCTATGACATCTTTATATCATTTTCCCAAATGTAGAGAAGGCCAGTTGTATTTGCCAGGTTATGTTGGTTTTCTGTAACTGTGATCACTACTTTGACCAGAATGTCATTCACCAGTTATCAGGAGCAGGCCGGACATTCTCAACTTTATGAAAAAAATAGTTTTAGAGAGAGGATTTTTTTTGAGAAACTAAACCTTCCATCCTTTTTCTGCAAAGGTCAGCTCAGCTTGTACTGCTGATTACTTGTTAGAAATGTAAAGTTCCTTCAAAATTACTTTTTGTTGTTGCAGATGAAAAGCTTCTATGAAAACAAACAAACAACACAAAAACCGAGCCTGAATTGTTTGTTTAGGGATGTGTAAAACATTTGTATTGTTTTTATCAGACTCAGTGCAAACATCAACCTGTGTCAGCCATGTTTTGCTTTGAATGAATTTCACATGAACCTGGGATGAATTCTGATTTCAAATGAAAACAGCATCAAGCTTGTCTATTGAATTTCAGTTTCAGTCTGAGAGCCTGATTCAATTCTCCATTACTCAGGTGTAAATCAGAAAGAACTTCATTCAGGTTGGTGAAATGCAAAACCATTATAGACAAAAAGGGTTCTCTGGGATTAGATTCTTGAAAAAAATGAAAAAAAAATTAAAAATCAAAGCAAAATTCAGTAAATGAACCTCTAAGCAGATCAAAATTAAAGGAACATTTTTTGAATTACTCCACACTAAAATCAAGTTTGTTCAGCAGTTGTCATTTCAATGGTATGTGGGCTTCATAGAAGTAGGGTCGGAAGGGACCTTGTAGATCTTCAGGTCCGACCCCCTGTTTGGGCAGGAAGAAAACTGGGCTCAAATGACCACAGCCAGGTAGGCATCAAGCAGCTTCTTAAAGACCCCCAGGGTAGGAGCCAGCACCACTTCCCTTGGAAGTCGGTTCCAGATCCTAGCCGCCCTAATTGTGAAGTAGTTCCTATGGATGTCTAATCTAAATCTACTGTCCAACAACTTGTGGCTGTTATTCCTTGTTATCCCGGGGGCAGGGGGGGGGCTAGGGGAAACAAGGTCTCCCCCAAACCCTTCTGGTCCCCCCTAGTGAGTTTGTAGACAGTCACAAGGTCCCCCCTCAGCCTTCTCTTGTGAAAGCTGAACAGGTTCAGGTCCCATAGCCTCTCATTGTACGGTCTGCCCTGCTGTCCCTGGATCATGCGGGTGGCCCTCCTCTGGACCCTTTCAAAGTTGTCC
>NW_005842020.1:379324-383040 GCF_000455745.1 Alligator sinensis | reverse complement strand
AATCCATCTGACCATGTAGGCATCGATGCCACAGTCACCTAGTTTTTTAATGAGGATGGGGTGGGAGACAGTGTCAAAGGCCTTGCTGAAGTCCAGAAAGACTACATCCACGGCGACACCTGCATCCAATGCTTTTGTGACCTGATCATAAAAGGCAATAAGGTTGGTCTGACATGACATGCCCCTAATGAAACCGTGCTGGTCTTGCAGGGGCCCCACATTTCCCGGCATCTTCTTCATCCTCCCTATATATTTGAAAAAGGACTTTTTATTATCTTTGATCTTGGACGCTAGTCCTAGCTCTATGTCCCCCTTAGCTTTCCTAACAGCCCCCCTACAGGCCCAAACAGTGGAGGTATACTCCTCTTTGGAGATCGCCCCCCCACCTTCCACCGGGTGTATGCCGCCTTTTTGGCAACCAGGCATTCCCGGACTTCCTTGGTGAGCCAGGGAGGCTTTTGGGCACTCTTGCCCCCCTTGCTTCTTGGTGGGGTCGTCACCCCTTGGGCCCTGAGTATCGTCTCCTTAAGGAACAACCACTCATCTTGGGCACTGAGTTCCCCTGCCCTCGAGAATCCCAGCGCCTCTCCCACCAATCTCCTCAACTCTTTGAAGCTGGCTCTCTTGAAGTCTAGGGCTAAGCCTTGCTGCAGGCCCTTGTCACCCTGTGCTGGATGATGCCCGTCTTACACGAATGCTGGTGCAAATGCCGGTGCACCCTTACAGAGTGCGCCTGTTTGCACGCACTGTTTGCGTGTGCTGCCCACACACGGCTCAGGAGCGCGGCTCCCTGTCGGGTGAACTAAGAGGGCTCCTAAGGGCTTCCCCTTCGGATCCACCTCAGCAGCGCTCTACCCTCTGCCCCACTTACCTTAGCGGGAATCAGCTGTTGCTGCCCCCTCTGCTGCCTCCTCGGCTACTGCCTCTGCCGTTCACCGCCTGCTGCTGCTGCTGCCTCCGCCGCTGAGGTAAGGGGGCACATGTGCATGTGTGGCACACGTGCACCCTGCTCCCTCTGTTCCTCACCCCCAAATGCCGGTAGTTCTTTCCAACCGCGGGTTATAAAGCCCATGGTTTGAAATTCCCACCGTTGCCCCTACAGCCAATCATACATTCCGGCTTGACCTGAAGTGCATGCCGGGAGCCCAGCCCCCTACCGACCCTCCCGCTGGAATCCTGGGGTGGCTGGCAATACCACCCCCAAGGGACTAGCCGGAGCGGCCCCCCACTTGGGGGAAAAGTCTCCTCTAGACCTCCCTGCCACTTGTCTGGCTGCCCGTGCGCGACTCGGGAGTGTGGCTCCCTGTCAGGTGAGCTAAGAGGGCTCTGAAGGGCTTCCCCTTCAGATCCTCCTCAGCTGCACTCTACCCTCTGCCCCACTTGCCTTAGGGGGAATCAGTTGTTGCTGCCCCCTCTGCTGCCTCCTCAGCAACTGCCTCCGCTGTTCGCTGCCTGCTGCTGCTGCCACCTCCGCCACTGAGGTAAGGGGACACACGTGCATGTGTGGCACATGTGCGCTCTGCTCCCTCTGCCCCTGACCCCCAACTGCCCAAGCACTTTTACAAGCATACTAAAATTGTTGTAATTCAAACCAATCATTCTTAAAAAAAAAAAAAAAAAATACTTAAATCAGCCTCTTATAGCTTTACAAATACAAAAATCTTAAGATAAATATCCAAACAAAATAATAACTTGACAATTGATGTCACCATCAGCTTATGGGCAGTCACAAAATATTGATAATTTTATAAATCACCAACCATTTCCTAAACCTACCTATCTTTGAAACCCTTTGGAAAAGATGATAATTACAATATTTCACAAATTTAAGAGGCTCAGATTCTAAAAGACCAAGGACAGTAGTAAATTTCAGAACATAGAACCCTCTGTGCTGAACATCATGCCTCCTACTGTCTCTCAAAACTGGGCAAAACAAACAGAACAATAAACCCCCATAAACAAATTCACTTTATTTCTAAAG
Organism: Alligator sinensis; assembly: GCF_000455745.1. NCBI lineage: Eukaryota > Metazoa > Chordata > Crocodylia > Alligatoridae > Alligator > Alligator sinensis. The sequence goes on along the minus strand of NW_005842020.1, from coordinate 381,059 downwards.
TACAACTCACTGATTGTTTCGTAATAACCAGAGAAACTACAGTGAACTTTCTCCCTCTTGCAGCTTTTGCTTTATGGTTTTGTGTAAGAGTACAACCCCTCCCCCACTATTTTCTCAAATCCAACATGAGGTTTTCTCTCCCATTCAATTTGGGGGAAAAGGAGCCTCATCTTAGATCAGGGTGGGCAAAATACAGCCCACGGACTGCATCCAGCCCACCAGGCACTCTCATTTCACCCTTAACTCCCCAACAAATTGCACCCCACCAAACCCTTCTGCCTACAAGGGTGGGAGCAAAACGCCCACATGTAGACCCCCTGCCCAACTTACTCTGTTGTGCCTCACTCCCACCCTCATGGGTGGAAGGACCCTGCCCAGCCTGCAGCAGCTTCCAGGTGGGGCTGCTGCTGCCCCTACTGCAGTCACCCCCATGGGAACCTGCTTGGCTTCCACAGCTTCCAGTTCATTCTGGGAAGCAGGTAGGGAAGCAGTGAGGGTGGGGTCAAGGGCCCGAGTGGGGGTAGTGGAGCTGCAGCTGGGTGGAAGCATGGAGAGCAGTGCAGAGCCCGTGCCCAGGGGGCATGCTGGGCAGGATGTGGGTGTGAGGGAGGATGGGGATGTGGGGACCCCTTACACCCTCCCCCACATGGCACACAGCCCCCACTGCCAACAACAGCACCAGGCAGGAGGTCCATGATGTTCGTGCCAGGTGGAGCCACTACAGGTTGGGCATGGTTCCAGCCGGTTCTGCACGCAGGGATGAGAAATGCAGCCTGCCCAGCAGCTCCACTCCATGCCCTGCCTCTGCAGCTCCCACACTCGCAGCAAGGGAAGCCCCGAGTTGAAGCTGGCTTCCTTCCCTGCCCTTTGCAGAGCAGATCTGCAGACCAGGAGTGGAGGAAGCCCCACCCCCTGCTTCCCTGCAGAGTCCAGTGCAGGTCTTCCCTGGTGTGAGTGTGGGAGCTACAGGCATGCGGTGCACAGCCCCTATGCACAGAGCTGGCCAGAGTCGTGCCTCATTGAGCAGGAGCACCCTGGCCCTCCTGCCTGTTGCTGCTGATGGCAGTGAGGGCTGTGCCATGTGGAGGAGTGTGTGGGGGGGCCCTCACCCCCCACCTTCCCACACACTCTGCACCCTGCTCCCACAACCCCTACTGACATATACATACACCTCAACATACCATATGCCCTCCCACCCCTCATCATACACCCCCACACCCTCCCACCATACATACACAGACCCACACCTACCATACACCATACATACACACACACCAATACACATACCCCATGCATACAAGTGTAAGACTTTATGCAATCACCTCTATATACACTACACAAACACAAATCATGACAAAAAATATTTTTGTAATAAAATTAAAATGTTATAGATGATGTTTGACTTTCATTTTTTTGTGCTTATAAGATAGTGACCTTCCCACTCTCAAAAAGAGTATTTGGGGGCTGGAGGGGGCAAGGGGAAGGACTTCCAGTGGCAAAGGTCAGGGTGGGACTTCTGGTCCCATTATGGAGACGGGGGGAGGGGCAACCGTCAAGGGGTAGGCCTATCCATATGGCACCCTTGACAGCTCACCAAAATTCTTTAAGAACCCCACCAGCCAAAATAATTGGCCGCCTCATCTTAGATTCATAGATGTTAGGGTCGGAAGGGACCTCAAAAGATCATCGAGTCTGACCCCTTGCATAGGCAGGAAAGAGAGCTGGGGCCAGGTGA